>NW_026111533.1:243826-248826 GCF_024679095.1 Eriocheir sinensis | reverse complement strand
GACCTAACCTGACTCTAACATGTACTGACCTATTCAATAAAACAACTGCAAATAACCAACTCTATAATGTCTCCTTAGGGCTTTAGACGATGTGAAAAGATTAGTAACAGGAATATATCAAGAAGCAGAAATAGCAGTTTGATTTCACCTCGTCTGTACAAAAGATACATTAGCCCATAGATGACGGCAGTATCTGAAGAGTATCTCCCCTGAGCTGAATCTCTATATATTCACTGCCAACCTTAGGACCGTCGCATTAATATAGTTAAGCCACATAATGGATGTTTTACCTATCGTCTATATATGGATTCTACCGGAACAGTCTGGAGGTGGTGTTAGCTTTCTGCCATACAAAACCAACTAAATTTTGGACCGTCTATATATAGTTCCACCAACGTCTAAGGGTTAAAGTGCGCATGGCCTCAGTGCTCATCTCTGTGTCATTGTCCCGTGAGTCTGCAGGGGCAAGAACCCAGCACCCCGGGACACAGGACAGGGGTGACGTGGGTTTTCCGAGATCCATTTATCGACTCATCATGCCTCCGTGGTCTGGTGGTCAGCGTGCCTGGCTACGAATCCGCGGGCTTGGGTTTGAATCCCAGCCCAGGTAGATAAGGTGAAGCCTACTCAGATGATCATCCTCCCTTTGTTGTTTGGTTTGGTTTGATCGTTACGAATGGGGGGATCGATGCTGTAGTATTTCCACGTAAAACTGGCCTATGGGGTAGTGGAGGCTGCGGGGTTAGCCTAGCCCAGCACCTTACCACACACTCTCAACACCTCTCGCTTCGCCTGCAGCCAAAACTACGATCGCCGCCATTGGTAACCATCAAAACAAACAAAATGACTGTGAAAGCTACCCTAAGTTTTGACAGATAACACCAGCAAAATGACATACCCTTAGAGACTGGCGGTGGGCTTACAAAGGGCTACAAAGTTATTTAAATATACTCCAACTCCTGAGTGGTGGTTTTGCAGGCATCAAGAATCAATTTTGGTAATGAATCAAGAATGTCTGCCTTTTAGAAACCCAGAAGTTTGTGACGTTTCAAGGTTATAATCGCATGTGAGTGAGTGTTTCTACCCGTGATATTAAATTTTGTTACAGCTTGTGGTCTCTTAGTGGTACAAGTATGCGTTTAACCAGGCATTCAGTAAACTAATATAAGCTGTGTGTGTGTGCTTGTATACGCCATTAAGATATATTAGGACACATGTTCAGTACGGGAGAGACATGGAGACAGGGCTTGGGGGTGGCATGGCAACTCACACACAACTCAGATATTTCTAAAGGTCAAAGGGGGCATCAGTCAGGTTCCGATGAGTGTTTTTAAAGGTTCATGGTACAGAGGAAGGGTCACACTACCACCAGGGTCATAAAACTACCCCTGGAAATGTTCAAAACTCCTACGAAAGCCTTGTCAAATGTGTGTTTCTTTAGGTTCACGGTACAGAGGAAGGGTCACACTACCACCAGGGTCATAAAACTACCCCTGGAAATGTTCAAAACTCCTACGAAAGCCTTGTCAAATGTGTGTTTCTTTAGGTTCACGGTACAGTGGAAGGGTCACACTACCACCAGTGTCACACACCTACCCTGTTAATTGGGCTCAAATCCTACGAAAGCCTTGTCAAATGTGTGTTTCTTTAGGTTCACGGTACAGAGGAAGGGTCACACTACCACCAGGGTCATAAAACTACCCCTGGAAATGTTCAAAACTCCTACGAAAGCCTTGTCAAATGTGTGTTTCTTTAGGTTCACGGTACAGAGGAAGGGTCACACTACCACCAGGGTCATAAAACTACCCCTGGAAATGTTCAAAACTCCTATGAAAGCCTTGTCAAATGAGCGAACTTGGGTGGCGAAATGTTTCAAAATATGACCTAGTGACCCATCGTGTGTGTACCCCCCCCCACCCCCCACCACTACCACCACTACTACTACTACTACTACAACACTCACCTGTCTGCGGAGGTCAACATTCTCCTGGCACACTTGCGCTGGGGTGATGGCATCCTTCTCTCCATTGAGGCCAGGTGACTCACTGCTGGCCAGACTCAAGTACAGCGAGTTCTGGGGGAAGGAGGAAGCTTAGTCTGTGTGTACGTCACCTACTTATCATCGTCCTGGAGTGGGCTATACCCTGGAAGGCAGCACACAACCCCTGACTGATATCCATACCCATTCATTGCTAGGTGGACATGGGGTATAGATGTAAGGAGACTGACCCATCTGTTTCCACTCTGCCCAGGAATCGAACCCAGGACCTCTCAGTTTTAAGTTGGGAAGTTTGGTTTAGTCGGCGCAACATCTGTGGTCATATGCCGGAGAGAGACAGAAGGGGAAGGAATTATAGGAGAAAGGAGCAGACCCCAGGAGACGGGACACAACCCCCGATTAATACCTGGTACCCATTCACTGCTGGGTGGACAGGGGCGTAGGGTATCGGAAAAGCTGCCCAAGTTTTTCCACTCCGCCCGGGAATTGAACCCGGGCTCTCGGTTGTGAGTTGTAAGGTGAGCATATGAATCACAGCACACACACACACACACACACACACACACACTCATTCACCCTATCTCTCCCTCTCCCTTTCATTCTCTCTCATCCTCTCTCGTTCTCCCTCTCTCCTGTTCGTCCTCTAAGCCTTTCTTTCATACCCTTTCTCCTCCGCTCTCTCTCTCTCTCTCTCTCTCCCTTTCATTCTCTCTCATCCGCTCCCTCCCTCCCTCCCGCCCCGCCACCCACCCTGAGGTTAGCGTCGAAGGGGTTGATGGTGTCGGCAGCCTGCAACATCCTCCTCAGCCTCAACAGCATCGTCTTCAGAGCCGTCACATCCTGGTACATGTAGTGGTAGGTGGTACGGTCCACAAACACACCCCCTCCGCCCACTCCGCCTCCACCCCCGCTGCTTCCACTGTTGAGACCATTGCTGCCCACTCCACTGCCGCAGCTGCCCTCGCTCTCGCTCACGCTGCCCTGGGGTGTGACGGAAGGGTGAGACACGGACGCACGCACACACACACACACACCAAAATAAAGAAAGAAAGAAAGAAAACAAAAGAAAAGAAAGAAAGAAAGAAAGAAAGAAATCCTCCTAAGCTTCTCACTGATGCTGCCCTGGGGTGTGACGGAAGGGTGAGACTCAGACACACGCACACACACACACACACACATACACACCAAAATAAATAAAGAAAGAAAGAAAACAAAAGAAAAGAAAGAAAGAAAGAAAAAATTCCTCCTAAGCTTCTCACTGATGCTGCCCTGGGGTGTGACGGAAGGGTGAGACACAGACACACACACACACACACACACACACACACACACACACACACACACACACACACACACACACACACTAAAAAAAATAAAAAAGGATAATGTTTGAGTAATGCAATATACTATAAAATATAAATAAATACACAAGTGATGGTTTTGAAAAATGTTGCATCAGAAAAAATGTTGAAAATGACCAGAAATATGAAGGATTTAGATGTTTGGAAAATATACATACAAAAAAAAAATTATATAGATGATTGAATAATGTAAAATAGGAATAAAAATATGCATGACTTTGGATAATTGACTAATGTAAATAAAGATAGGTTAATTAATAATGATGAAAAACCTTGCAAAAAAAAATAATGAAGCAAAGATGAATTAAAAAAAATGCTAACAGAACATTACCTTAAACTTAACTTCTGTACACTGAAAATAATAATAATAATAATAATAATAATAATAATAATAATAATAATAATAATAATAATAATAATGGAAAGGGAAGGGAAGGGAAGGGAAAGAAAGGGATGCGATGGGACTGGATGGGATGGGATGGGAAGGGATTCAGGATGGGATGGGATGGGATGGAAAGGAAAGGAAAGGAAAGGAGAGTAGAAGAAAGGGAAGGGAAGGGAGGGAAGGGAGGGAAGGGAAAGGAAGGGATGCGATGGGACTGGATGGGAAGGAATGGGAAGGGATTCGGGAAGGGATGGGATGGGATGGAAAGGAAAGGAAAGGAAAGGAAAGGAGAGTAAAGGAAAGGGAAGGGAAGGGAAGGGAGGGAAGGGAAAGGAAGTGATGCGATGGGACTGGATGGGAAGGAATGGGAAGGGATTCGGGAAGGGATGGGATGGGATGGGATGGAAAGGAAAGGAAAGGAGAGTAAAGGAAAGGGAAGGGAAGGGAAGGGAGGGAAGGGAAGGAAGGGAAAGGAAGGGATGCGATGGGACTGGATGGGAAGGAATGGGAAGGGATTTGGGAAGGGATGGGATGGGATGGGATGGAAAGGAAAGGAGAGTAAAGGAAAGGGAAGGGAAGGGAAGAGAGGAGAGAGAAATGTAAAAGATAGGAACAGAAAGAGAGAGAGAGAAGAAAAAGGAGAGAGAGAGAGAGAGAGAGAGAGAGAGAGAGAGAGAGAGAGAGAGAGAGAGAGAGAGAGAGAGAGAGAGAGACACAATAATAATAATAATAATAATAATAATAATAATAATAATAATAATAATAATAATGATAATAATAATAATAATAAAATAAGGTGAATGAGTTACGCTAGACAGACAAAGTTTAAACACAATCTTACTTAACAAAACTTATCACAAAACACCTGAGATTTTACCCAAGTTAATTAGTTTCATATCACCTGTGAGAGATATACACCTGGTTCTCTCTCTCTCTCTCTCTCTTTCTATTCCTATCTTTTACATTTCTTTGTCCTCTCTTCTCTTCCCTTCTCTTCCCATCCCATCCCATCCCATCCCATCCCATCCCTTCCCTTCCCTTCCTTTCCTTTCCTTTCCTTTCCTTTCGTTCCCTTCCCTTCCCTTCCCTTCCCAACCCATCCCATCCCTTCCGTTCCCTTCCCATCCCTTCCAATTTCTTCCCTTCCCTTACCATCCCATCCGATCCCATCCCATCCCATCCCATCCCATCCCATCCCATACCTGTCTTGGGGGTCGCAGCACCATGGGTCGGCGTGGGTCAGGAGGCATGGTGG
>NW_026111533.1:213826-233826 GCF_024679095.1 Eriocheir sinensis | reverse complement strand
GGATGAGTATATGGTGAGTAAATAATAAATGAAAACAAGTTGGCAAATTATGAGTATGCGTTGATGAATAAGTGGTGAGTAACTGAGCACAAGGAAAGGAAAGGCTGAGTAACAATGAGTGAATGATGAGTAAAAAAATGAATAAGATGAGGAAATGATGAGTAACAATGAGTAAAAATGAATAATTGATGAGGAAAGGCTTATAAACACACACACACACACACACACACACACACACACACACACACACACACACACACACACACACACAAACTAACGTACACACACACATGCAAAAAATATCTACACACAAAAAAACATAAAAAAAATGAAAGAAAAAAAAAAGCTTGTGGGGGATTTAAACGGTTTCTTGATGTCCAGCTGTTTTGATTTTCTCTCTCTCTCTCTCTCTCTCTCTCTCTCTCTCTCTCTCTCTCTCTCTCTCTCTCTCTCTCTCTCTCTCATCTATATTTTTCTCTTTTCTTTTCATTTCTTTCTATTTTCTTTATCTTTCTTTTTTTTTATTTCTCTCTCTCTCTCTCTCTCTCTCTCTCTCTCTCTCTCTCTCTCTCTCTCTCTCTCTCTCTCTCTCTCTCTCTCTCTCTCTCTCTCTCTCTCTCTCTCTCTCTCTCTCTCTCTCTCTCTCATCTTTCTTTTTTTTTATTTCTCTCTCTCTCTCTCTCTCTCTCTCTCTCTCTCTCTCTCTCTCTCTCTCTCTCTCTCTCTCTCTCTCTCTCACCTCCGTCCAGGCAAGGCAATGCGTAGATGCGTACTCTTAGGTCGGGCTCCCTCCCTCACTCCCACGGTGGAGGTGGTGGTGGTGGTGGCGGTGGAGGTGGAGGTGGTGGTGGAGTCACAAGGCGTACTATAACACATGCATGGTTGAGGAGGTGGAAGAGTAGGAGGAGGAGGAGGAGGAGGAGGAGGAGATATAGAGAGAGAAAGGAAAGGAAATAGAAAGAATGAAGGAAAAGGAGGAGGAGGAGGAGGAGGAGGAGGAGGAGGAGACAGGATTAAGTACTGAAGGAATAAGGAAGAAGAAGGAGGAGGAGGAGGAGGAGGAGGAGGAGGAAGAGAAGAAAAAGAAAGAATGAGAAGATAAAATGAATGTTGAAAAGGGTTAAGAAAGAAAGGAGGAGGAGGAAGAGGAGGAGGAAGGAGGAGGAGGAAGGAGGAGGAAGAGGAGGAGGAGGAAGAAGGAGAGGAGATAGGAGGAAGGTGAGAAATAGAGAGGATGGTGGAAGAAGGAGAAGGAAGAAAGAAATTGAGGAAGAAGGAAGAGGAGGAAGAAGAGGAGGAGGAGGAGGAAGGAAGGAAGAGAGGAAACATTGAGGAGAAAGAAACTGAGGAAGGAGGAAGAGGAGGAAGAAGAGGAGGAGGAGGATTAGGAAGGAAGGAGAGAGGAAACATTGAGAAGAAACTGAGGAAGGAGGAAGATGAGGAAGAGAAGGAGGAGGAGGAGGAGGAGGAGGAGGAGGAGGAGGAGGAGGAGGAGGAGGAGGAGGAGGAGGAGGAAGGAAGAGAGAGAGAGAAAACAATGAGAAGATAGAAGATAAAATGAAAAGACTTAAGGAAGAATGGAAATGAGGAAGGAGGAGGAAGAGTAGGAAGAGGAGGAAGGAGGAGGAGAAGGAGGAAGAAAGAGAGGAGATAGGAGGAGGAAGGAAGAGGAGGAGGAGGAGGAAGAAAGTGAGGAGATAGGAGGAGGAAGGAGGAGGAGGAGGAGGAAGAAAGAGAGGAGATAGGAGGAGGAAGGAGGAGGAGGAGGAGGAGGAAGAAAGAGAGGAGATAGGAGGAGGAGGAGGAAGAAAGAGAGGAGATAGGAGGAGGAAGGAAGAGGAGAAGGAGGAAAGAGAGGAGATAGGAGGAGGAGGAAGGAGGAGGAGGAAGAAAGAGAGGAGATAGGAGGAGGAAGGAAGAGGAGAAGGAGGAAGAAAGAGAGGAGATAGGAGGAGGAAGGAGAAGGAGGAAGAAAGAGAGGAGACAGGAGAAGGTAGGAGGGAACAGGTCTGGGGGGGCTTAATCCATGCTCATGCAAACATTCATTGAACACAACACTGACAACCTCGTAAAACAATAACATTAAAGACAAAATTAAATACTATGTGCTTAAGTGTCTATTTCAAAACAATGACACTTAACAAGACAAAATTAAATACTACTATGTGCTTAAGTGGCTATTTCAAAACAAAGACACTTAACAAGACAAAATTATACTAAGCTTTGATAGTGCAAAAAATGATGTATGGAATCTTCAGAAATAAGCATAATAGGATAATTAATATAAATGAAGGCAACTTGATGTATGAGTTCACTTTCATACATAAATTCATTACATAAATAAATTACATGCAAAAGTTTATTAAAATCATATAAATACGAAAATAGATATGAAGGTTTAAAATATATTCACGATATTTAAAGGAGGTTTTTCAGAGAGTAACTTAACTGTGTATTTACTTAATTTTGAATGGAGAAAACTTTTTAGGAATAACTAAATAAAAATTAAATAATAGAATAAAATATAAGTAAAATAAAGTAAAAATAAAACAGTATATGAGTTACTTGATTTATTTACGGTTTAATTAGTGAAGAAAACTTTTTGGGACTAACTATGAAAAATGTCTTAAAAAATGTCTTAAAAAATGTCTTAAAAATGTTTTAAAAAATGTCAAAATAAAAATGTCAAAAAAATGTCTAAAAATAAATGTCTAAAAAATGTCTAAAAAGAAATGTCTAAAATAAATGTCAAAAAATGTCTGAAAAACGTTAAAAAATGTCTCAAAAAATTGTCAAAAATGTCTAAAAAATTCTTTAAAATGTCTAAATGTCTAAAAAAATGTCTTAAAAAATGTCAAAAAAAAGGAAAATATGAAAAGTTTAAACTCTGAACCAAAATAAAACTTCTAATTAAAAAAGTTCTGAATGCGACCAAAAACAACACACACACACACAAACAAACGAACTTACAAACACACACAAGCTCGGCAAAACTAAATAAATAATGTAACAATGAATTTAAATACGACTCAGCATATTATATAAAAACATGCTTATTATTATTATTCTGAGGTGTGTGTGTGTGTGTGTGTGTGTGTGTGTGTGTGTGTGTGTGCTATTGAACCATTCAGAAAAGCAAAAACTATTACTATATAAACGAGATTAGGGACAGACACAATCTCTCTCTCTCTCTCTCTCTCTCTCTCTCTCTCTCTCTCTCTCTCTCTCTCTCACCTTGCTTCATAGTCCAACATAAGGTCATCCCCTGCCAGACTTGAGGTACTGGTGTCCAAACTATCTGCTCTGGGCCGCCGACATCCCTCACCTATAGGAAGAGGAGGAGGAGGAGGAGGAGGAGGAGGAGGAGGAGGAGAAGACAGATGATATATATTAATTTCAGGTTCAGGGAAATTAAAAATGTAATTCACGTTTCAATATTTCTCTTCCTTCAACGTAATTTTTTTCTCTCTCTCAATCTTTTCTTCGTTAAGCAAAAGATATTAATAAGTATTGAGACTAATTATGTCATGAAGGGCTTAGTAATAGTAGTAGTAGTAGTAGTAGTAGTAGTAGTAGTAGTAGTAGTAGTAGTAGAAAAAGAAGAAGAAGAAGAAGAAAAAGAAAGAAACAAGAAGCGCAAGAAAAAGAAGAAAAAGAAGAAAAGACGAAAAACAGGAAGAAAACGAACAAAAAACAAAAATAAAACAAAAAATTAAACGAAGAAGAAAAAGTGAGATCGAGAAAAGATTAAAAAAAACAGAAACAAGAATAAAAATAGCAGTAGTAGTAGTAGTAGTAGTAGTAGTAGTAGTAGTAGTAGTAGTAGTAGTAGTAGTAGTAGTAGTAGTAGTAGTAGTAGTAGTAGTAGTAGTAGTAGAAGAAGAAGAAGAAGAAAAAGAAAGAAACAAGAAGCGCAAGAAAAAGAAGAAAAAGAAGAAAAGATGAAAAACAGGAAGAAAACGAACAAAAAACAAAAATAAATCAAAAAATAAAACTAAGAAGAAAAAGTGAGATCGAGAAAAGATTAAAAAAAAACAGAAACAAGAATAAAAATAGCAGTAGTAGTAGTAGTAGTAGTAGTAGTAGTAGTAGTAGTAGTAGTAGTAGTAGTAGTAGTAGTAACAACGACAACCACATACCAGTTGAGGTCGCAGTGGAGGAGCAACCACCTCCACTATTCGCCGGGGACCCAAGATGCTGGAGGTGAGGAAGCAGGCCTTGGTGGAGGTGGTGGTGGTTGTGGAGGTGCGTGGGTGAAGGCATCGCACCACCGCCCCCAACACCCCCTGCGGCCGCCCCCGACACGGCCGCGACAAGCTCGTCAAACTCGTCATCCCCAAAGAAGGACGTTGACAGCCCCCCGCCAGATGCTTCCTCTCCGAACGTCAATCCGGGCTGGTCGGCAATCTCGTCGTCGATAAGAAAGTCGAGATCGAGGTCACGTGCGGATGTCAGAATCGGTGTGCAGGTCCCCGATTGCCCGGATGAGGAGTTGGTCAGTGCCAGGTGATGGTGTGTGGAGGATGAGTCAGTGGGTGAGCGCTGGGAGTCGCTGGATGACTGTGAGTCCATTGACGATTTCAGCGATGAGAGAAGGTTTGTGAGAGGTCGGTAGTGATGGTCGGAGGTCGGTGAGACGGTCGTGTGTGTGTGTGTATGTGTGTTGACCCTATGCGGTTGAGTGGATGTGGCCGGGACAGTCGGAATGGATGTGGAGGAGGAAGTGGATGATGTGGAGACCTCATCCTTGTCCTCAACTTTTCTCTCCTCAATCGTCAAATCCAGCGTCTCACTCAAGGATTCAAGGATTTCAAAGGAGGATTCGGATTGCGGAGTCAGGATTTTCGACCCATCTGGCGAGAGGTTCTGTGGGGTCAGGGAGAGGTCAGACGCTACGGAGGTCAAGGAAGCTTCCATACTAGTCTCCAGTAGGACTTTCTCGCGCTCCTTGGCATCCTGTGAGGACTTGGTGACCTCGTTGTGGGTCAGGTCACCGGTCGGACTTGTCTTGAGTTTCGTCGTCGCCTTGAGATCACTGTGGTTGTCCGGTAGGGTTTGCGTCTCAACCGAACCGACGATTAGGATATCCTCAACCACCCCTTTGGTTTGGGTACCGGTGGGGTCCTTCTGCCGTTCGTACTCGGAATATTCGAGTCTACGGAACACTGGTTTGCTCAACTCGATGTTACGTTCGGACACCGGCATGACTAGCAATGGGGACTTCTCGAGCGATGTTGGTCTGACTAGGGGCTTTTTGAGGGCTTGGGGCTTTCTGAGGCTTGGCGGGGGCTGCGGCGATGTCTTCTTGGCGGAGTTCTGCGGCGTCGTTTCCAGTAGCGCAACACGACTCTTGACTAACCCGGCGGTCGTGTTTGGCGGTGACGATTTCGCGGTTTGCGGTGGTGAGGTCTTCCCGGCGTGGTGGTGACTAGGTGGGCTTTTGCTGTGTGCTTTGGTAGTCTTTGGCGGTGATGCTGTTTTGGTTGCATTGGGGGTCGGTTTATTGGTTGTGGTGGTAGGTGTAGCCATGGATAGCTTAGCGGTGGTAGCGGAGGTGGTAGTATCGGTAGACTTAGTCTGGTAGGCGCTGTGGTAGTACCCAAAGCGATTTCTTGAGTATGGCGCGAATTTTTGACGGGCCATTCCATATGTGATCGGGCTCTCCCTCTTCTCCTTCCCTCCCTTCCCTTTCCTATCAGGCGGGGAGGTCAGGACGGAAGAGGAGGAGGAGGAGGAAGATGTCACCCCACTCCCCAAGCCTCCCAACCCACCGACACCCTTACTAGGCATGACTGTTGAGGGATTTGCCGTAACTTTCACTTCTATACCGCGACGCTTCACTTCAATGCTTCCTGACCCCTTGAACGCTAACTCCAGGGTGCTGTGTGGGGCGAGATGACCTCCCCCGCCACGCCCCGCCTCAAGGACACTCCCCCGCTTCTCCCGTAGCCACAACTCCGATACGTCCTCAGGGAATTCCAGGTTGTTTGAGTCGAGGGTATCCGTGTCGCAAGTTTCCTCGCCGCGCGCCAATCGGTCACTCTCGCTGGAGGACCCCAAGCCGGAATCAGCCTCCGTGGCGGACTTGGACGAGCTTTCGGAGTCCCGCGAGACCCTAGGCTGTGGGTGGAAGGGTTTACCACGAGGCGGAACTTCCACGTACACCTGTGTGACTTGCGGCTGTGGCGGCGTTTTCGAATTCGGGAAAGATTTCACCGTCGGGATTTGCGGTTTCGGGAGCTGGCGAGTGGTGGCGGTTAGGCGACCAGAGGCAGGGGATGACCCGGCACTACCCCCGACGCTACCCCCGGCACTGACACTCAGGTGGGGGACTCTAGCCGCGGGGGAATCCAGGTTAGAGTCTTTGGATTTCAGGGGTGAATGTTGGACGTCCTGAAACTTGACCTGATGTTTCGTTGTCTGCTTCACCGTCTGCTTGGGGAGCCTGGTGGTGTTACTGGTGGTGTTAGCAGTGGTGTTGACGGTGGTATTGGTGTTGACGTTACCATTCTCAAGGTCACAGGCGTCGCACAGATCCGGGGTTGAGTCCGAGGCTGTCTGGGCATCGCTGAGAATTGAGTTGACACTGTCCGTGCTGTCCCCACCTTTAAGCCGTCCTCCGCCGCGGACCCCGATGCGATTGCGTCACCCTGGGGTTGATGTGGGGCGGGGGGGGGCGGGGGCGACGGAGCTGGGCTTGTGGAGGCCCCGTGGACTGGCCCCGTTTGACCCCCGAGAGGCTGATCTGGTTCTGTTCAAGGAGAGAGAGAGAGAGAGAGAGAGAGAGAGAGAGAGAGAGAGAGAGAGAGAGAGAGAGAGAGAGACAGACACACACACACACACACACACACAAACACACACACACACACACACACACACACACCAACACTCAACACTCCCACAAGTAAACTGGTCTTCCTTCCCATGCCTGTGTGTGTGTGTGTGTGTGTGTGTGTGTGTGTGTGTGTGTGTGTGTACCAGTTTAAAGAGATATCAGACACCACACACCCTTGCACTCTCACGTTACACACACACACACACACACACACACACACACACACAGACATATTAACACCCATTTTCTATCCTAATTAAGTCATCCCTTGAAAGAACGAGAAGAAAACGTGAAGGTCGTCGTGGATAAGGTTTCAGACCGCGTCTTTAGGATTACGTGAAATAGGATTAGGGTTACATAATCAACGGGTTACGATCCTCTCTCTCTCTCTCTCTCTCTCTCTCTCTCTCTCTCTCTCTGGGTTAATTACTGCTTACATGAGTTTCAGATTTTACTTGCAAGAAAATTATGTGTGTGTGATTTTTATTTATTTATTTATATTTATGTTTAAAGCTTAACATTCCTTGTGTGTGTGTGTGTGTGTATGTGTGTGTTATTCAGTGTTAACTATTTGTATCTACTGTTTTTTTCTCTTTTCTCCTTCCTTCCTTCCTTCCTTCCTTCCTTCCTTCCTTCCTTCCTTCATTCATTCATTCATTCATTCATTCACTCATTCATTCATTCACTCATACATTCATTCACTCATTCATTCATTCCTCTTACTATGCAGACATTTATGATTTATTTATATTGGTCACTCTGCCTCCTCCTAAGCGGGTGTTCCCATTGGAAGCGCGCTATCCCGCCGCGTGGCTTTCAATCGCTGCTGTTGTTTTCATTGATACTGTCTGCACCGGATGGGAAGCTAAGCGGGCGACGCCAGCGACATCGCTCGGCACGCGCAGTAGAGCACTTCAGGTTTAGCGGGAGCAACTGCACTGCTCACTAAATTCACTCTTATAAAACAGCAGTGAGGGCATTTTTCGGTCAATCACAAAACCAGTCCGTTAAATTACGAATTTGTCAAGGTTCGTTCTAAAATACGTGTAAAGTATGGAACATAACGTCCCCCTCCTCCCTTGAAATACGTTCCTTATTTCTGAGCTCAAGGGGGTAACCCTAAATGGAGGAGTTAATAGAGAAAGTACGAAAATATCCGCGTTTATATATGTCTAGAGAATGCTGGGGATTGTTTACAGGAGGTGCTGATGTTCGGTGCAACATCTCAAACATAGCCAACATCGTGTCCAGCCTCAACACTCGCAGCGTGGGCGCGTCCCGGCGACGCAGCGTGCGTAGCGTGGCATCGTTCCCGGTGTGCACCAGCCGACACTCCCGACAATTTATGAATCTTCCACGTGTCTGCCATCACCACGCTGGACGATTTACCATCACTGAAGTAGACGACTTGGAATTTTCAAACCATTTCGGGGCGGGGTTATTTTTATGTCACTTGAACACTTTGGGTAAGTATTTGAATTGCTGGTAGGAACGATGAAACCTAAAGCCCCGGTCACACTGACTTAACGACCTGATAACGACCACCCGAGACCCTTAAATGCTGCGATTCACACCCACCGCTTCCCGAGCACGTAGGTGGCCGAGCACTCGTGTAACCGAACGGCTACCGGCGGCCGTCCGGTGTGTGGCCGGACGTGACCACACACTTGGGAGTCCAGTCAGGACGGCCACCATGCGCCGACCAGTGGCCGGAGGCTTTTGGTGCAGCACCAAAAACCTCCGCCCGCTCGGTCGGAGGGCGGAGACACATGACGGGTTGCGGGAAGTCGTTATTAGGTCGTAAATAGGCGCACCTAACATCACAGTAGCCGATCCAGGATTCAGGACGTTTCCTAGAGTTGAGGAGGTAGTGTTATAATTGTATTTCGTAAAGAATCCTTATAACCAACAACTAACTAAAGTTATGAGTGTTCTTTTTCTTGAACACAACATTGAATAAACAACAAAACAATAATATGAAAATACGTATAGCCACCGTTGCCGGATTGTCGTACTCCGAGCACAGTATTTACCGTTTCTGACCCCTAACTGTTGCCAAGAAACATCAGGATCTTACTCTTTTAACGATAACTATAAATGAGTTTCGTTATTGGAGCCCAGAAGACAGTTTCGGGGTAGGAAGTCGGGAAATATAATCGGCTGAGTACGACAATCTGGCAACGATGAGGCTGTATTCCCGAGGCCCGAGCCAGCCTATACGCCATTTTGCGGGTGTCAGATACCACAAATAGCATATTTTTACTGCGCAAAGCAGGTGATGTCACATATTGTGTCTAAGTGAGCTTTCATATTTATCTATTTGTGTATATTTCATGGAGAGGCAAAACTTAAATTACTAGTTTCATTTTTACCAGTGGCACGAATCTGTGACTTTTTCACAATAGAATTTCACTCTAATAAGTGAATCAGACACCACAGAAATGTTACCCGTGCGTGTATGAATGATTACAAAGATAAGCACATACTTTGATTTAACTCCAGGATGTCTCGTGGATCATTAATAAATACAAACAAAATATCCGGATAAGCCATTCTTTAGCCCGTTATTATTATTATTATTTTTTTTTTTTACGTCTTCTTCCCGGTGGGGCCTGATGGTCGGTCCAAGGCTTTTTCCCGGTGGGTCCTGATGGTCGGCTCAGCCCGTTCTGGCGCAAGCGAGTGTTTACAGTGGCGCCATCTTGCATTGGCTCATGCTGCCCTCCCGGAGCTCATTAATCCTAGAATCTAGAGTCCGGGTTGATAGGTGGTCTTCTGGACAGCATGTGGGTAGTTTTAAGCCACTCGGCGGCGGCTGAAAAATCCCAGCTTGGTGGCACCGGGCGGGGATTGAACTCGCGTCCTCCTGAACGCGGGGCCGTCTTGCTATCTGTTCAGCCACCGCTTACCCTTTAACTCCCTTAATGGCCCCCAAAAACAGTCCCGCCGCCAAGTTTGTACCCAACATTTGATGATGTTAGGTGCGCCTATTCAGTGTGACCGAGGCTTTGGTAACGAGCCGCCCTCCCTAACAAGTAATCTGGTGATATTTGAGTTCCTATACAATAGAGAGTTATGTTGATATGCCTTCACTCCTTCTTTCCTTCCCCCTTCATCGATTCTCCCCGCTATGGAGACACTAATGATCCTGCTCCTCCTCCTCGTCTCAGCAGGTAAAGCCTTGTCAAATGTGTGTTTCTTTAGGTTCATGGTACAGAGGAAGGGTCACACTACCACCAGGGTCATAAAACTAATCCCGGAAATGCCCACAACTCCTATGAAAGCCTTGTCAAATGTGTGTTTCTTTAGGTTCACGGTACAGAGGAAGGGTCACACTACCACCAGGGTCATAAAACTAATCCCGGAAATGCCCAAAACTCCTATGAAAGCCTTGTCAAATATGTGTTTCTTTAGGTTCACGGTACAGAAGAAGGGTCACACTACCACCAGGGTCATGAAACTATCCCTGGAAATGCCCAAAACTCCTATGAAAGCCTGTCAAATGTGTGTTTCTTTAGGTTCATGGTACAGAGGAAGGGTCACACTACCACCAGGGTCATAAAACTACCCCTGGAAATGCCCACAACTCCTATGAAAGCCTTGTCAAATGTGTGTTTCTTTAGGTTCACGGTACAGAGGAAGGTCACACTACCACCAGGGTCATAAACTACCCTGAAATGCCCAAAACTCCTATGAAAGCCTTGTCAAATGTGTGTTTCTTTAGGTTCACGGTACAGAGGAAGGGTCACACTACCACCAGGGTCATAAAACTAATCCCGGAAATGCCCAAAACTCCTATGAAAGCCTTGTCAAATATGTGTTTCTTTAGGTTCATGGTACAGAGGAAGGGTCACACTACCACCAGGGTCATAAAACTACCCCTGGAAATGCCCAAAACTCCTATGAAAGCCTTGTCAAATGTGTGTTTCTTTAGGTTCATGGTACAGAGGAAGGGTCACACTACCACCAGGGTCATAAAACTAATCCCGGAAATGCCCAAAACTCCTATGAAAGCCTTGTCAAATGTGTGTTTCTTTAGGTTCACGGTACAGAGGAAGGGTCACACTACCACCAGGGTCATAAAACTACCCCTGGGAATGCCCACAACTCCTATGAAAGCCTTGTCAAATGTGTGTTTCTTTAGGTTCATGGTACAGAGGAAGGGTCACACTACCACCAGGGTCATAAAACTACCCCTGGAAATGCCCACAACTCTTATGAAAGCCTTGTCAAATGTGTGTTTCTTTAGGTTCACGGTACAGAGGAAGGGTCACACTACCACCAGGGTCATAAAACTACCCCTGGAAATGCCCAAAACTCCTATGAAAGCCTTGTCAAATGTGTGTTTCTTTAGGTTCATGGTACAGAGGAAGGGTCAAACTACCACCAGGGTCATAAAACTACCCCTGGAAATGCCCACAACTCCTAGGAAAGCCTTGTCAAATATGTGTTTCTTTAGGTTCATGGTACAGAGGAAGGGTCAAACTACCAATAGGGTCAATAAACTACCCCTGGAAATGCCTGAAACTCCTAGGAAAGCCTTGTCAAATATGTGTTTCTTTAGGTTCATGGTACAGAGGAAGGGTCAAACTACCACCAGGGTCATAAAACTACCCCTGGAAATGCCCAAAACTCCTATGAAAGCCTTGTCAAATATGTGTTTCTTTAGGTTCATCGTACAGAGGAAGGGTCACACTACCACCAGGGTCATAAAACTACCCCTGGAAATGCCCACAACTCCTATGAAAGCCTTGTAAAATGTGTGTTTCTTTAGGTTCACGGTACAGAGGAAGGGTCACACTACCACCAGGGTCATAAAACTACCCCTGGAAATGCCCACAACTCTTATGAAAGCCTTGTCAAATATGTGTTTCTTTAGGTTCATGGTACAGAGGAAGGGTCACACTACCACCAGGGTCACAAAACTACCCCTGGAAATGCCCACAACTCCTATGAAAGCCTTGTCAAATGTGTGTTTCTTTAGGTTCTTGGTCCAGAGGAAGGGTCACACTACCACCAGGGTCATGAAACTAACCCCGGAAATGCCCACAACTCTTATGAAAGCCTTGTCAAATGTGTGTTTCTTTAGGTTCACGGTACAGAGGAAGGGTCACACTACCACCAGGGTCATAAAACTACCCCTGGAAATGCCCACAACTCCTACGAAAGCCTTGTCAAATGAGTGTTTCTTTAGGTTCACGGTACAGAGGAAGGGTCACACTACCACCAGGGTCATAAAACTACCCCTGGAAATGCCCACAACTCCTATGAAAGCCTTGTCAAATGAGTGTTTCTTTAGGTTCATGGTACAGAGGAAGGGTCACACTACCACCAGGGTCATAAAACTACCCTGAAATGCCCAAACTCCTATGAAAGCCTTGTCAAATATGTGTTTCTTTAGGTTCATGGTACAGAGGAAGGGTCACACTACCACCAGGGTCATAAAACTACCCCCGGAAATGCCCAAAACTCCTATGAAAGCCTTGTCAAATGTGTTTCTTTAGGTTCATGGTACAGAGGAAGGGTCACACTACCACCAGGGTCATGAAACTACCCCTGGAAATGCCCATAACTCCTATGAAAGCCTTGTCAAATATGTGTTTCTTTAGGTTCATGGTACAGAGGAAGGGTCACACTACCACCAGGGTCATAAACTACCCCCTGAAATGCCCAAACTCCTATGAAAGCCTTGTCAAATATGTGTTTTTAGGTTCATGGTACAGAGGAAGGGTCACACTACCACCAGGGTCATTAAACTACCCCTGGAAATGCCCACAACTCCTATGAAAGCCTTGTCAAATGTGTGTTTCTTTAGGTTCACGGTACAGAGGAAGGGTCACACTACCACCAGGGTCATAAAACTACTCCTGGAAATGCCCACAACTCCTATGAAAGCCTTGTCAAATGTGTGTTTCTTTAGGTTCACGGTACAGAGGAAGGGTCACACTACCACCAGGGTCATAAAACTACCCCTGGAAATGCCCACAACTCCTATGAAAGCTTTGTCAAATATGTACTTGACCGACGAAATGTTTAGTAATGCGACTTTAATGATCCTTATCCTCCTCCTCCTCCTCCTCCTCCTCCTCCTCCTCGTCTCACCTGCTGGCGGGCGTGACTAGGCCTGCTGAGGGCGGGGTGGTGTTAGCGGTGTTGAGGGTGGTGTTGCTATTGGTGTTGCTGTTCTTCTTCAGTACCTCCTCCTTCACGCCTATTTTCATCACCCGTCCTCGGGGCTGGGGGGGCGGGGTGTTCACGCCTCCTCCTCCTCCTCCTCCTCCTCCTCCTCTTCCTCCGCCTCCTCCTCCTCCTCCTCCGCCTCCTCCTGTTTTCTTCCCTCCGTTCCCACGATGGGCCTGGAAGAGAATATGTTTGTTAGTTTGTTTGTTTTTGTTTTCGTTGTTTGTAGATAGATAGATAGATAGATAGATAGATAGATAGATAGATAGATAGATAGATAGATAGATAGATAGACATAGATAGATAGATAGATAGTTAGAGATACAGATAGATGAACAGAGAGAGAGAGAGAGAGAGAGAGAGAGAGAGAGAGAGAGAGAGAGAGAGAGAGAGAGAGAGAGAGAGAGAGAGAGAGAGAGAGAGAGAGAGAGAGAGAGAGAGAGAGAGAGAGATAAATAAAATGTAAAATATATAGTTTCAGAAAAGACAGACATTATTTTTTTCCTATTTTTCTTTCATTTTCTTTTCTTTCTCTTACCTACACTATTTCTCTCTCTCTCAACAAAGAGGTATTAAGAGCCAGGTATTCAGTTTCTTAAGATGAGAGAGAGAGAGAGAGAGAGAGAGAGAGAGAGAGAGAGAGAGAGAGAGAGAGAGAGAGAGAGAGAGAGAGAGAGAGAGAGAGAGAGAGAGAGAGAGAGGGGGGAGAGAGAGGGGGAGAGAGAGAGAGAGAGATAGGGGGGGGAGAGGGGAGAGAAGAGAGGTGGAGCAGAGGATGAAAAAGATAAATATTGACTTAAGGGGAGAGAGAGAGAGAGAGAGAGAGAGAGAGAGAGAGAGAGAGAGAGAGAGAGAGAGAGAGAGAGAGAGAGAGAGAGAGAGAAAATACAACAATGGAAGAAAGAAAAACAAATTGCGGAAAGATGAAAGAAAAATATAAAAAAAAGAAAATGAAAAAAAGAAAGAAAAAGGAAAAAGAGGAAGAAAGAAAAGAAAAAAGAATGAAAAAAATAATATAAAAAAAGAAGAAATGTTTAGAAAAAGGAAAATGGTACCACACACACACACACACACACACACACACACACACACACACACACACACACACACACACACACAGAGAGAGAGAGGAATACCTTGAGGAAAGACTAAAGGAGATGGAAGAGGAGGAGGAGGAGGAGGAGGAGATGGAAGAGGAGGAGGAGGAGGGACTATGTAAACAAACCCATCAATGTCTTCACAATGAGGAGAGGAAGGAAGGAAGGAAGAAAGGAAGGAAGGAAAGAAGGAAGGAAGGAAGGAAGGAGAGGAGGAGGGAGAGAAAATAAAGTAGACAGGAAGGAAAAAGGGATGAAAGGAAAGAAGGAACGCAGGAAGGAAGAAAGAAGGAAGGAAGGAGGAGGAGGGAAGGAAGGAAGGGAGGAAGGAAGGAAGGGAAGGAAGGGAAGGAGGGAGGAGGAGGAAGGAAGGAAGGAAGGAGGAGGAAGAAAGAAGGAAGGAAGGAAGGAAGGAGGAAGGAAGGAGAGGAAGGAAGGAAGGAAAGGAAGGAAGGAAGGAAGGAAGGAAGGAGGGAGGGAGGAGGAAGGAAGGAAGGAGGAAGGAAGGAAGGAAGGAAGAAGAGGGAGGAGGAGGGAGGGAGGGAGGAGGGAGGAAGAAGTATGAAGAAAGGAAGAAAGGAAGGAGGAAATGAGGGAAGGAAGGAAGGAAGGAAGGAAGGAAGGGGGAGAGGAAAGAAGGAAGGAAGGAAGGAAGGAAGGAAGGAAGGGAGGGAGGGAAGGAAGGAAGGAAGGAAGGAAGGAAGGAAGGAAGGAAGGAAGAAAGGAAGGAAGGAAGGAAGGAGGGAGGGAGGGAGGGAGGAAGGAATGGAAGAAAGCAAGGGAAGAATGAAGGAAAGAAAGGAAGGAAGGAAGAAGAGAAGGAAAGGAAAGAAAAAAGAAAAAAGGAAGAAAGGAAGGAAAGACGTAGGGAGGAAAACTATGAAGGAGGAAGTGAGGAAAATGAAAGAAATGGAGAAAGGAAAAAGAGGAAAAGAAGGAAATGAGAAAGACAATCAAGAAAATCAACAAGAATGAAAACTTAGCACAAAAATATAAAAAAATAAAGAAAATATCAAATAAATACAAAGAAATAACGAAATAAAGAACTCTAGCATAAAGACAACAATAACAACAACAACAACAACACCCTCCCTTTCCTTTTCTTCCCTCTCCTCCCTCCCTTCCTCCCTCCTTTCTCTTTTCCTTCATTTCCCTTTCCTGTCCTTTCCTTTTCTCATTCCTCCCTTTCCCTCTCTCTTCCTTCCCCTTCCCTCCTTTTCCTCTCTCTTCCCTTCCATTTCTTTCCTTTCCTTCCTTTGTCTCTCCTTCCATTTCCTCTCTTCCCTTCCATTTCTTTCCTTTCCTTTCCCTCCCTATCCCACCCCTTACCTTACCTCCCCACCCGTTACTCCCCCTCCTTAGTACCCAAAACACCGGCGGCTTGGGGGGCACTGAAATGGGGGCGGCTGACCTCACCCCACCCCCTTTCACCCCTTTCTCCCCTACAGAGGAAATGGTGAAGGTGGATTGCCGGGGAAGGGGGAGATGGGATACCGCCCCCTTCAAAGCCTTCTCAACCCCCCTTCCCTTCCCCGTCCCCCCCGACCCGACTTTTGCTAGGGTCTCATTAAGGGGGGCTTTCTCCTTAATTCCCTTTTCCTCTTTTGGGTCACTTAAAAAGGGTTGGTCACTATCATTTGGACTTGAGGTTTTTGCGGTGTCATTTTCATCACTTTTGGATTCACTTTCCTCGGAACTTTTTTGGTCTGAGTTTTTGTTTTCTTTGTTTTCTCCGTTTTCTTCTTTGTTGTTGTTGTTTTCATTGTTCGTTTGGGTTTTGTTTTGATTGTTTTGGTCATTTTCGTCAATCTTTGTTTTGCTTAAGTCAGTAAGTTGTTTTGTTTCTGTGTTTTCTTGTGTGTTGCTTGTTTTGTTTTGTCTTGATTCATTGTTTTCTTGAGATTGTTTTTCATTTTCACTTTTTGGGTCATTTTCATCACTATTCTTTGTTTTGCTTAAGTCAGTAAGTTGTTTTGTTTCTGTGTTTTCTTGTGTGTTGCTTGAGTTGTTTTGTCTTGATTCATTGTTTTCTTGATATTGTTTTTCATTTTCACTTTTTTGGTCATTTTCATCATCATTCTTTGTTTTGTTTAAGTCAGTATATTGTTTGGATTCTGTGTTTTCTTCTGCGTTGTTTGTCTTGTTTTGTTTTGATTCATTGTTTTCTTCAGTTTGTTTTTCATTTTCACTGTCTATTTCATCTTCCTCATTTTCTGTTTCGCTCAAGTCAGTAAATATTGGACTTAAGTTGTAATACTGCTTGGTTGCTGTGTATTTCTGTGTGTTGCTTGAGTTGTTTTGGGTTGATTCACTGTTTGGTTGAGTCTGTATTTCATTTTCACTGTTAAATTCATCTTCGTCTTTCTTTGTTTTGCTTGGGACAGTGAAATTTTGGCTTACGTTCTCATATTGTTTGCTTTCTGCTTGTTTTTCTATGTTGCTTGTTTGGTTTTGAGTTGATTCACTGTTTGGTTCGATTTGTATTTCATTTTCACTGTCTAATTCATCTTCGTCTTTCTTTGTTTTGCTTGGGACAGTGAAATTTTGGCTTACGTTCTCATATTGTTTGTTTTCTGCTTGTTTTTCTATGTTGCTTGTTTGGTTTTGAGTTGATTCACTGTTTGGTTGAGTTTGTGTTTCATCTTCACGTTCTAAGTCACATGCAACACTCCTTGGTTTGTGAAAGCTATGAAATTCGTGGGTCACAATTCTGTATCGTTTGGTTTGTAAGTGTTTCTGTGTGTTGCTGGTTTGGCTTTGAGTTGAGGCACTGTCTGGTTGGGTCTGTGTTTCATTTTCACAAGTACTCCCTTTTGAATCAGCGTTTTCTTCTTTTAATTCTATCTTTTCTTCATTTGTATTTCCTCCTATCTTCTCACTCTCTATAGTAATATCCTTTTCTTTGCTTGAGTCACCCTTACATTCTCTTATTTCTTCGTTTTTTTCACTTAAGTCAATCGTTTTTTTACTCGAGTCTCCCCTAACACTAATATTTTCTTTCATTTCCTCGTTTTCTTCATCAAAGGCAATCGTTTCTTCCTTTACGTTATATCCCTTGCTTCTATTTCCTCTTTTCTTCTCATTTTCTTCACCTGAGTCCTCATTTTCTTCACTAAAATCTCCCTTAACAGTAATAAATGCTTTTACTACTTCGTTTTCTTTACTTAGCGCCATTATTTCTTTTCTTGAGTCACCCTTAAAACTGTTATTTTCTCTTGATTCACCGTTTTCTTCACTTTTTTCAATCATTTCTTCACTTAAGTTTCCCCTAACACTATTTTTTCTTCTTTTTTCTTCACTTATAGCTAGCATTTCTTTACTTGAGTTATCCAGAATATCAATACGTTCTCTTAATCCTCCGTTTTCTTCACTTTCCTCAATCATTTCTTCACTTAAGTTTCCCCTAACACTATTTTTTCGTCTTTCTTCTTCGTTTTCTTCACTCATAGCCATCATTTCTTTACTTGAGTTATCCAGAATACTAATAAGTTCTCTTAATCCTCCGTTTTCTTCACTTTCCTCAATCATTTCTTTACTTAAGTTTCCCCTAACACCATTTTTTCGTCTTTCTTCTTCGTTTTCTTCACTCATAGCCATCATTTCTTTACTTGAGTTATCCAG
The DNA here is from genome assembly GCF_024679095.1 of Eriocheir sinensis. NCBI lineage: Eukaryota > Metazoa > Arthropoda > Malacostraca > Decapoda > Varunidae > Eriocheir > Eriocheir sinensis. The sequence goes on along the minus strand of NW_026111533.1, from coordinate 216,093 downwards.
AATGCTGATACGTTCTCTTAATCCTCCGTTTTCTTCACTTTTCTTAACCATTTCTTCAAAGTCATCCCTTAAACTCACATTCTCCTTCACCACGACACAAGTCCCTTCACTCCCATCTTCTATGTCATCCAACTCCTCATTCATTTCAACCTTATGCAACCCAGCGGTACCCCTCCTTAGGTCACCCATCTCCCTTGCACTCCCATCACCCATATCACAAGGGGAGGAAAGGTGACCATCCATGACCTTCCCAAATGAGGTCAATGTGTCTGAGGTCAAATTCTGGAGGTGGTTGGTTGCTGGTCCTCCTCTGAGCTTGGTTGAGGGTTGACTGTGGTGGTGTGGTGGTGAGGAAGAGGAGGAGGAGGAGGAAGGGTGTTTTGGGTTAGAAGAGGAAAGTGGAGAGGAGGAGGAGGAGGAGAAGGGGCGGTTACGAACAGAGGAAGAGGAGAGAGAAGAGGAAGAGGAGGAGGGAGAGGAGACTGGGGGATGCTGAAACAAGGGAGGAGGAGGAGATAAGCAAGAGGAGGAGGAGGAAGAGGAGGAGGAGGAGGAGGAGGAGGGAAGCCAATCTCTCATATGACCATTTGATAATAGATAACATTGACTTTTATCATAGAGAGGAGAGGAGGGAGGGAGGGAATGGAGAGAAGAAATGGAGGGGTGGAGGGAAGACTGACCCCCCTTCACCCCCCTTCCACCCCCACATACAGAGGAAGTGGAGGAGGTGGAGGAAAGTGGACGGAGGGGCCAAAATGTTGATTGGTTAATTTTCCTCCAGTTATCCACCTTTGGGTAACCCCGCCCCCCCTCCACCCTGGGGCTTCTCTCCCTGACCACTGGCATCTCCACTCCACTACCACTCCACTTGATACTGATCCACTTTTTTCCCCTCCTATAATTCCACTCCACTATATGTCTTTACTTTCTGATTCGTCCACTTTCTTCCCCTTCCACATTTGAAAATTCATCCACTCCACTATTGTACTCCACTTTTTTTCCCCTCCACTAATTCCACTTCACAATACTAGTTTTGTATTCCTCCATTTTCTCTCCCTTCCACATCTAAGACAATTCATCCACTTATTTCATCCACTCCACTTTCCTCTTCCACTCCACTTGCAACTGCTCCACTTTTTTCCCCTCCACTTTTTCCACTTCACAAAATATCTTCAGTTTCTTATGTATCCACTTTTTTTACCTTCCACATCTGAGAAAATTCATGCACTTATTTCATCCACTCCACTATTGAACTCCACTTTTTTTTCTTCTCCACTTCTTCCACTTAACAATATTTCTCTACCTTCTTATTCCTCCATTTTCATTCCCTTCCACATCTAAGACAATTCCTCCACTTATTTCATCCACTCCACTTGTCTCTTCCAATCCACTTTATACTCCACTTCTCCACTATATCACTCCACTTGTTCCTCCTCCTCCTCCACTTCAAGTTGACAATATTCTTCCACTTTTTAATTCTTCCACACTACCATACTACTACTACTACTACTACTACTACTACTACTACTACTACTACTAAACACACACACACACACACACACGCACAAAGCAAAACACTAAATTTCCTGACCTTGAGTTTTTTTTTTTTTTTTCTCTTTAAAATGACAGGGGAACAGGTTGGAGGAGGAGGAGGAGGAAGAGGAGGAGGAGGAGGAGGAGGGGAATGGAGAATACAAAGGAAGGAAGGAATGGAAGGGAAGGAGGAGATAAGGAATGTGGAGAAGGAAGGAAGGAAGGAAGGAAGGAAGGAATGCAAGAAAGAAAGAAGAGAAAGAAGGAAGAGAAGAAGAGGAAGATAGAGAAGGAAAAGGAAAAAGTAGAGAGAGAGAGAGAGAGAGAGAGAGAGAGAGAGAGAGAGAGAGAGAGAGAAAAGTGAGGCAACAGAGAGGGAGTCAACCACAACCACAAACAAAAACTCCACCCGAAGAATCAATCCACTTCACAACCACTTCAATTCCACTTCTTTGTCCGCTAATCCTCTTCCTTAATCCTCTGATCCTCCTCAACACGCGGAAAGGGAATCCAATCCTCTTTCAATCCCTTAAGAATAGGATTAACTCTTCCTCTTGATCCTGAGACGGTGATTCTTCCTCTTGGTCTTCTTATGTGAGAGGAAGAGGAGGAAGAGGAGAGCGTCTGTCCTCCTCGGCTTCTTGTATTCAACTATTTTAAGAGTAACTGGCAACCTATCAGGAGGAGGAGGAGGAGGAGGAAGAGAGGAGGAGGAGGAGAATGTCATTTAATTT
>NW_026111533.1:208826-211326 GCF_024679095.1 Eriocheir sinensis | reverse complement strand
TTCTTCTTCTTTTTCCTCTAAATCATTATCCTTTTTCCTCTTTCCTTCTTCCAAGCTCCACCTCTATTTTTTTTCTCTCCGTCATTCTCCTCCTCCTCCTCTTCCTCCTCCTCTTCCTCTTCCTCTTCTTGAAGCTGCCATCTGGTGCACAATGCCTACAGCCAAGAATTCTCTCTCTCTCTCTCTCTCGTTTTATTCTTTTTATTTATCTTGTACATTTTATTTTTTTTTGTCCTTTTATTATTTATTTTTTTGTTCTCTCTCTCTCTCTCTCTCTCTCTCTTCCGTTTTGCTATTTTCTTTATCTTCTACATTTTTTTGTCCTTTCTTCTTTATTTTCTCTCTCTCTCTCTCTCTCTCTCTCTCTCTCTCTCTCTCTCTCTCTCTCTCTCTCTCTCTCTCTCTCTCTCTCTTGAAAATAAATTAAGTTGAATTAGACAATGAGAATAAAAAAAATAATAATTATAATAATACACACACACACACACACACACACACACTCACAATAATAATAATAATAATAATAATAATAATAATAATAATAATAATAATAATAATAATAATCAGAAAAAAGAAGAAAAGCAGAAAAGATTATGAAGAAAAAAAGAAAGGAAAGGAGAGAAAGGGGGAGGAAAAGAAGAAAACAGGAGGAGAAATGAGAGGAGGAGGAGGAGGAGGAGAAAGAAGAACAAGTAGATGAAGAAAAAGATGAAGAAAAAAGAAAAAACAAAGCGATGAGAACGAAGAAAAAAAGAAAATAGAGAAAAATTAAATTAAGAAAAAGAAGAAAAAGAAGTAAAAGAAGAAAACGATGAACAAGAACAAAACGAACAAGATGAAGAAGAAAAAGAAAAGAAAAAATAAATAAAATGGAGAAATAAAAAAAAAGAAAATTAAAGAAATATAACTAAAAATAACAAAAAATAAAATAACCAAAAAAAATAATAACAAAAACAAAAATAACCAAAAATAAGATAGAAAAATAATAAAAAAATAAAATAAATAAAAAAAAAAAAAAAAAAAAATAGCAAAAAATAATAAAAAAATAACAATAAAAAACAAATTAAAAAATAGCAAAAAATAACAAAAAATAAATAAAAAATAACCAAAAATAACAAAAACAAATAAAAATAAAAAATGGCAAAAATTAACAAAACATAATAAAAAATAAATAAAAAATGACCAAAAATAGTAAAAAACAACCAAAAAATAGCAAAAAATAACAAAAAATAATAAAGTAAATAAAAAATAGCCAAGAATAACAAAAACAAATAAAAATAACAAAAATAGCAAAAAATAACCAAAAAATAAATAAAAAATAACCAAAAAATAACAAAAATGAAACTGAACAAAATGAAACAAAAGAAAACGAAACTCACAGATCCAAAACAGCGAAACAGCTTCATGAGGCTCGCCGACGTGTGCACGGGGCAACACACACACATACGCACACAGGAGGACATACACGCACACACGCACACACACCTACGCACACATGGGCCAAAAAAGTATGTTCACGGTGGGACTGAGAACCATTGTTTGTTTGTTTGTTTGATTTATATTTTGCTTATTTTTTTTGTTTTTCTATTCATTTTTATCATTTTTTCTTCGTTATTCTTTTCTTTATTTGTCCTGTATTTTCTTCCTTTTTTTCTCTCTTGTTATCTTCTTTCTTTCGCTTTCATTAATTTTTCTTTGTTTTTCTTCATTTCTCATTTTCTATATTTTTCCCATATTTTTCTTCCTTTCTTTTGTTGTTTTTCCATTTTTTTTAACCTTCATTTCTTTTCCTTTATCTTTTTCCTTCTCATTTCCTTTTTTTATTCAATTCATTTATATTTTCTTCTATTATTCTCAGTTTGTTTTATTATTTTTTTCACTTATTCTTTGTTCTTTTCATTTATTTTTCCTTGTTTGGTTTTCATTTTTTTTTCATTTTATTCTTTTCTCCTTTTCTTTCTTCATAATTCATTTTCTCTATTTTAGTTTTTCTTTCATTCTCTCATTCATTTTCTCTCGTTTCTTTCTCATTTTTTTATTTTTCTCCTTTTTCCTACATCAAACTATTCACGCGTTTTTGTTTTTCATGTTCTCTGCAAAAAATCAGTTTAATTATTACGTTTTCCATATTGTATTTATTTTCTTTCTTTCTTTCTTTGTCTTTCTTTCTGGATTTCTCTTTCTTTCTTTTTGTCTTTCTTTTTTTCTAATTATATTCATTGTTTATTTTATTATTTTTATTATTTTCATTTCTTTCATTCTTTTCTTGTTACACTTTTCTCATTTTTCAATCTTTATCTTTTTTTATTTTTCCTTTCTGTTTTCTTATCTTCATTCTCTACATTTTTATCACATTTCTCTAATTATCTCCTTTTTCTTCTATTACTTTATTCTACATTATTTCATTTCATTAATCTACTTTTACCTATTTATGTCTTTATTAATATATTTCATCTCTATTCTTTTTACTTAATTCTTTTCTTATTTATTTTCTTATATT
>NW_026111533.1:201326-203826 GCF_024679095.1 Eriocheir sinensis | reverse complement strand
TATTATTATTATTATTATTATTTAGCTTTCCTCTACTTCTTTCCTTCCTTCCTTCCTTTCTTTATTTTCTCTCTTTCCTTCTTTCTCCCTCCTTTTCATCTCTGTTCTTTTCTATTTCTCTTCCTTTCTTTTTCTTCTCTATCTTCTCCCTTCCTTCCTCTGTCCCTCTTCCCTTCTTTTCTCTCTCTCCTTCCCTTCATTCTTCCTTTCTTCCTACCCTTCCCTCCTTCCTTCCTTCTTTCCTATCTTCATCCTTCCCTCTCTTTCTCTCCTCTTCTCTCTTCTCTTCCCTCCCTTCTCTTCTCTACTTCTCTCTCCTTCCTCTTTCCCTCTCCTCTTCAGTCCCTTCCTTCCTTCCTCCTTTTTCCTTCATTTCTTTCCTCTTCCTCCTCCTCCTCCTCTTCCTTTTCCTTCCTCGCCTCCTTCTCTCCTTTCCTCCTCTTCCTCTCTCCCACCTACTCCTCCTCCTCTCCATCAAAAACGTAACTTCTGATAAAAAAAAACACTAACTTATCCACAAAACTCATTAACGAAAAATCAACCTTATGAATATTCCTTTAAACGTTAGATTCACAGACACTATTTTCTGCTTCCTTTGTATACATGGAAGTCTGACTAATGGATACTCCTTAATATGAGAGATCAACGCCATTCCTTTGTTTCTTTCCCTTTCCTTCCCTTCATTCTTCCTCTCTTCCCATCCTTTCTTCTCTCCTCTTGTCTTCTTCCTTCTTTCATCCTCCCTTTCCTCTTGTCTCCTTATTCCCTCCCTTCCTTTTTCCTTCTTCTCTCCTTCAGTCCCTTCCTTCATCCTCTTCCTCCTCTTTTCATTTCTTCCTCCTTCTTCCCTTTCCTCTCTCTTCCTCCCTTTCCCTTCCTCTTTCCTTCTTCCTTCCACAGCTTCTTCCACTATGCGTGACTCAGATAAAGCTGAATGCTTCTTTTTATATGACAAGATGAACACTGTGAATATTCCTTTATGTCAATTTTTGGGGACATATTTCCTCTTCCTTTACGTGTCCAAGATAAATGAGTATCTTCCTTTACATATCATACAGACTTTTCGGTGAGACTTTCTTCTGTTGCGGCTAGACATAATCGAAAGCCTTCGATAGAGTCTGGCACCAGTCTAAGTTGCTTCTAAACTGCCCTCTTTCGGATTCTGTCCCTCTCTCTGTTCCTTTATCTCCAGTTTCTTCCGGCCGTTCCCATTCTGCGGTGGTAGACGGTCACCGTTCTTCCCTAAACCTATCAACAGTGAGGGTGTGTTCAACAGGGCTCTGTCCTATCACCCACTCTTCCTGTTATTCATCAATGACCTTTCTTTCCATAACAAACTGTCCTGTCCACCATACGCCGACGACTCCACTCTGCGTTATTCAACTGTCTCTTTCAATATAAGGGCTATCCCAACAAGAAGGGCCACACGACTCCAGACTGGAGGCTGCAGAACGCTTAACCTCAGACCTTTGCTATCATTTCCGATTGGTAGAAGGAACCTTGTGTCCTCTAATGCCTCAAAAACTTAATTTCTCCACCCATCAACTCGACACAATCTTTCAAACACCTATCCCTATTCTTCGGACAACACTCAGCTGTCACCTTCTTCAACACTAAATATCCTCGGTCTATCCTTAACTCAAAATCTTAACTGGAAACTCTCATATCTCCCCTCTTCTCGCTAAATCAGCTCTCGGAGGTTGGGCGTTCTGTATCGTCTCCGCCAGTTCTTTCTCTCCCCCCCGCGCAGTTGCTATCCATATATGCCAGGGGCCTTGTCCGCCTTCGTATGGAGTAAGCATCTCACGTGTGGGGGGCTCCACTCACACAGCTTTTCTCTGACAGAGTGGAATCTGCTACTCTTTCGTCTCATCAGATCTCCTCCTTCACTGATAGTCTTCTGCCTCTTTAAATTCTGTCGCGTGATGTTGCCTCTTCTTCTATCTTCTATCGCTATTTTCACGCTGACTGCTCTTCTGAACTTGCTAACTGCATGCCCCCCCCTCCTCATGGCCCCTGCTGCACACGACTTCTCTATTCATGCTCATCCCTTATACTGTCCAAACCCTTTATGCAAGAGTTAACCAGCATCTTCTTACGCTTTCATCCCTCACGCTGGTAAATCCTGGAACAATCTTCCTCTTCATCTGTATTTCCTCCTGCCTACGACTTGAACTCTTTCAAGAGGAGGGTATCTGGACGCCCTCCTCCCGAAATTGACCTCTCTTTCGCTTTTTCGCCACCTCTTTGATTCTTTTTTAGGAGTAGCGAGTAGCGGGCTTTTTTTATTACTGCTTCCTTTTTTATGCCCTTGAGCTGTCTCCTTTGTTGTAAAAAAAGAGAAAAAGACTAATGAATGTTTTTATTAGACAAGACTGATATTTTCCTCTGAGTCGTGTTATGGACGTTCCTTTCTTTATATGACTCAGATAAATCAATAAATTTTTAATGTCAACCTTGTAATTATTTTTTTCCTGTTTTCCTTCCTTTACATATTAAA
>NW_026111533.1:112500-201313 GCF_024679095.1 Eriocheir sinensis | reverse complement strand
TGAGAATGCATTTTACCTCTCTCTTTGCCTTAAGAAATAGCTGGTGTGTGAGGGTCAGTAGTGTGTAAGAATCCCAGGCAAAGCATTCCCCTATCAATATTATTCTTTGGTGACATGCAGCTGTGCCCTCTCCTCTACAGCAAACACCCTTGCTCTGTCCTTATCTCAAGTTCTTACCTGAAAACTTCTCATCCCATCTCTCAAAAACTTAATGTCTTCTTCTGGCACCTTGGCCCAGCCTGCCACATGGCTATTGTCCACTCAGGAAGGGACGGTCCACCACACAGCCTGAGATCATGAGGAAACTGTGAAGAGAACACTTGATAACATGAGTGCACTGATGTGTGGCAGGATTGTTGCAATTTTAAAGGCTGAATTTAGGTTAACTTTTACATGAATGATATATTTTTGGAGTTAATATTATCATTTTTTTACCTTCTCTTTTTACTCTTCCTTCTCTTCTTCCTCCACCTCCTCCTCCATGTGCATACTGTTTTTCACTCCAGTGTAAGTGTGTGTGTGTGTGTGTGTGTGTGTGTGTGTGTGTGTGTGTGTGTGTGTGTGTGAGAGAGAGAGAGAGAGAGAGAGTGAAATTCTATGTCATCAACACCCAAAATGAGGCGCTGTAAGTCAGCCTATGGTCCTAAGCATATCAGGCTCCCACTGTTACTATTCCCCAAGGCCACAGAGAAGGTTAACCGTGTTTTCCTGGGTGGTGTTTTTCCGTTCAGGGTGCAGCAGCCGTGTGAAACTATCAGGAGCACCACCCTGCATCTCTGTTTGTCTGTATCTCTGTGTCCCTGTCTTCCTAACAGGCTCCCACTGTGCCTATTTCCCAAGCCCACAGAGAAGAGTAACTGGGTTGTCTTGGGTGTTTTCTCCTATAAGGCACAGAAGCCATGCAAAACTACCGCCAGGCTCAGGAAACCGCCCATGGAAACCCCGACAACCTCTGCGAGAGGCTTTTGAAATAGATGGAGCAAGCCTGTGAGGAGTTTGACAATATGGACCTTAACTTCATCATCTGCCAACTTGACGCAGCCTTTCACGTAACTTTTCCCTATCCTTTACAATACTCAGCTGTTGCACTCTTCCACATGAAGCATTTACAATCTGTCCTAAATCATCTTCCTAAGTCCCTGTCACCACACTCAAATTCTTCCCTTCCTGTGCTGTCTTCTGTGCCTTCATTTCATAGTCACTGCTGTTCAGAACTTGCTAACAGCTGCTTCCTTCCAGCCTTCTGCAGTGCCCGAGGCTTTCTGCTCAAGCTCATTCCTCTGCTATTTAACTTCCTAATGCCTGAGTTAACCAAAATCATCACTTTTTTCCATCCCTTTCCCTGGTAAACTCTGAAATACTTGTCCTTCCTTATTTCTGCATTTTGTCCTGACTGCCATTTGCTTCACTCAGTCCTCTCTAAGTCACTGCCATCACACTCATTCTTCTTTAATTCCTATCTTCTATGCCTTAATTTCATAGTCACTGCTGTTCTGAACTTGCTGATAGCTGCCTCCCTCCAGCCACACACACACACACACACACACACACACACACACACACACACACACACACACCTTCCTCCTCCCTACCAATTTAACAGAGGCAGGAAATAACATAGAAGCTGCCAATGATTTTTTTTGTTATTATTAATCAACATCTTTTAGTAAGGAAGAGCTTCACTTTCTCCAGTGCTCCTGTCACCTTTTTCCTCCCCTCAGAACACTTCAGAAATATGTCAGGGGCAAGAAATAGTTAGGAACCTGCCAGCATCAGAAATATGTCACGGGCAAGAAATAGTAGGAACCTGCCAGCATCAGAAATATGTCAGGGGCAAGAAATAGTAGGAACCTGCCAGCATCAGAAATATGTCACGGGCAAGAAATAGTAGGAACCTGCCAGCATCAGAAATATGTCGGGGGCAAGAAATAGTTAGGAACCTGCCAGCATTTTTTAGTTGGTATAAATGACATCTATTGGTGAGGAAGAGCTGTGATTTTGCCACTCCTTCCCTTCTTTCCTCCTTCTCTCCTGTTCCTTCTTTCCTCCTTTCCCTCTGCCCCTTCTCCCCTCCCTCCTCCCAGACCCTCCAGGAATTATTCAACAAAGGCCAGAAATAGTTAGGAAGCTGGCCGCAGTGTTTTTAGTTGCTGTAAATGACATCTTTTGGTGAGGCAGAGCTGTGCCTTTGCTGTTACTCATACTCCTTTTTCCTCCTCTAGACCCTCCAGGAATTTAATGAAGGCAAAAAATAGCAAAGAGGCTGCCAGTATTTAGTTCATATTAAGTGACATCTTTAGTGAGGAAGAACTTTGATTGATTTCCTTTTTCCTCCCCTCAGATTCCTCCAGTAGGCTGAGAAGAAGCTCCAGAGCCTGGCCCCGGAGATGGAGGGGCAGCGGCGGGCCAGGAAGCCCTCCGGCTCTGAGACGTGTGGCGCCACAACCAACAACTCCGCGTGCAGGGCGGGCTTAGAGAAAGGCTTTACACAGACCCTAGATAATGCTCCTGGTCTTGTTCCTCTTCTTCTTCTTCCTCTTTACCTTAGTCATGCTGCGTTATGAATCATGTTAATTAATATATCCTCTTCTTCTTTACCTTAGTCATGCTGCGTTATGAATCATGTTAATTAATATATCCTTTTCTTCTTTACCTTAGTCATGCTGCGTTATGAATCATCTTAATTAATATATCCTTTTCTTCTTTACCTTAGTCATGCTGCGTTATGAATCATGTTAATTAATATATCCTTTTCTTCTTTACCTTAGTCATGCTGCGTTATGAATCATGTTAATTAATATATCCTCTTCTTCTTTACCTTAGTCATGCTGCGTTATGAATCATGTTAATATCAGACATGGGGTAATCGTAATCAATTACAATCGATTACAGTTTTTCAAGTAATCTTAATCGATTACCCTCTTATTTTTTTAAGTAATCATAATCATAATCGAATACATTATAAAAGTACAACTGTAATCGTGATTACTTTTGTGATTACATTATCAAAGTTTAGTTAATGGTTTCTCATACAGCAAGTGTGTACTCTAAATATCTATAGTAATTCAACCAATTAAATATTCAGCATGGTACATGTGTGAAATTTGCAAGTTCACCTTTCAGTCCTTCCTGTGATCATGATTGTAACCACGATTAATACATCATGTAATCGTAATAGTACTTGATTACACTTAATTTTATTGTAATTGTAATCGTAATCGTGAAAATATGAAGTAATCACAATCGTAGTCGATTACATAATATAAGTAGTCGCCCCATGTCTGGTTAATATACAGTAAAATCTTGCCAACTTCTCTTCTCTCCTCCTTCCCCTCCTCCCTTCCCCTCTCCCCTCCCTCCCCCAACACATTCCCTACACATTTCTCCTCCTCCCCAGCCTGAGCACCTCACCACAGAGCTGTCCAAGATGCCTCACGTCCAAGAAGTCCCAGGTTTACAAGTGGAAGGGCCTGCTCAAGGAACTCCGCTGCTCTCTCCTGGACGGAAGGAACCAGGAGATGGAGAGGAGGTGAGGGAATAATGTAGGCTCCAGTATTTTAATTTTTCAGCTTATTCAGAGAGTTGGCAGTTTTGAGGTTTTGTGGTGTCAGGCATGTCTTCCCTTATCACTAATTCCTCCTCCTCCTGGCCCTTGTCACTTGCCTGTTACAGTGTGGAGAGGGAGGGAATACATGAGGGAGGCATTGAAAGGGAGAATTAAGATGTGATGTGGGAATGCCGTCAATTCCATTCTTTTCTTCATAATTGTAATTGTTTTCAGTGTTGTTTTAATGCATATGTAGTGCAGCGATTAGGCCTGATGGGCAAGCCTCCCATAACCCACTCAGCCAGCGGGGTACCTCTTTGGCCGACTGGTAAGGCAGTGGCTCCCCCGTCGCGCTGGTCACAGGTTCAATCCCGGGCAGCCGACAAAACCCTCTCCTTGTCTTGATTAATGTCTCGTATGTTTCAATACACGCAGAGGACGTGTGGGACCGGGTGTAGTAGAAAAGAGAGAAAAATCTCAGCCTTAAACATATAACAGGGAGGCTGGACGAGGCGGCAGAACTATAGTGCTAGAAGGCAGGGAACCTATCAGGGAGGCAGGGAAACACAGTTTTCTTATTTTTAGTATACGAATACTAATTCAACTTTACTTCTTCCATGGAATGAGATGAAGAAGAAGAAGAAAAAGAAGAGGAAGAAGACTTAGGAACAAAGGTAAAAAATACCACAATTTCTTTTTTATTCATTTTTTCTCCACTTATTCTCTTTCTTTTATTCCATCTTTTCATCATTATTTCTTCCTTCTCCTCCTCTTTCAAGTTTTCTTTCTCTGCTCCCTTCCTTCCCTCCTCTCTCCTCCTCCTGTCCACTCTACAGGTTCTTGGTGACTCATTGTTGTCAAAATACGTCTGTTAGTGTTATTAAAACCCGTCCCTGGGCTGGGGCTAGAGTCTGTTGAGCTGCCCTGGCCTCTACTGGAAGGTCTGGGCACACTAGAGGGCTTGCAAGGGGCTGTTTGGGGGCTGAAAACATGTCGCATTGGCCCAGTAAATGTGGGGTCTGTTTAGGGAATTACTGTGTGTGTGTGTGTGTGTGTGTGTGTGTGTGTGTGTGTGTGTTAAGGCCTCAGGGGCGGCTGGGGGAGTGATTCGGCCAGTGTCCTTTTCTTTATTTCCTTTTCTTAATATTCTTGTTTTATTTCTGTTTTTTTTTCCTTAACTTTTTTATTTGTTACTTTCCTTGTTTTATTTCCCTAACCTGTTATTTTCCTCTTTACTTTTGTTTTTCTCTTTCCTTGATATTTCTTGTCATTATTTCATGTCTTTTTGCCGCTGGTTTTCCCCCTTTTCCTCCACTTCTCCATTTTATCTCCTCCTCCCTAGTTCTTCTCCTCCCTTTCACCTCCCTCCTAAGGTCGGAAGCATTTGCCCCGCACATCAGCTGTTCCCAAAGGCCAAAAAGGAGGGCAGGGAGGGTCATAAGAAGTGTTCTTTTAGCTTCACGGTGCAGAGGAAGATAGATTATGACCTCCTCCTCCTCCTCCATCTCTCCTCCTTTCTCATATCTTCTTCCCTTCCTTCATTCTTCTTCTCTTCCTTCCTCACCTCCCTTCCCTTCTTCTCTTCTCTTCTACCCCTCCCTTTCCCTTGCCTCCTTCCTCTCCCTCCCTCCTCCTCTTCCTTCCTTTCCCTTCTCTCTATCCCTCTTCCTCCTTCTTGGGTTAATGATAATAACAATGGTAATAATAATAGTAATATATATTTGTAATTTATTTTTATTGAGCATTCCTACATTATTTTATTATTACAGGAGGAACACACACACACACACACACACACACACACACACACACACACACACACACACCAGGATAAATGGGAGAGAAATAGGGGAGAAAAGTGACAACTGTAGCAAGAAGTGGAGAGATTGAGTGCTAGTGAAAGGGAATGAGGAGATAAATAAACTGTAATGAATGGGAACGTGGAAGGGAGAGCAGAAGTGAACAGTGCAGGAATATAGATGAGTTTAGGGCGGCCAGATCCACAGGGAGGTGAGGTCAGGAAGAGAGCAGTGAAGGGCAGAGTTATGAAGGGAAGAAGTGTGAGCATGGAGGCCAAGAGGGGATCAAGAAACAGCTTTAGCCAAGTACTGTACATGACACGCAGCAGAGCAAGGGGGAATACGTGCAGTGGAAAGGTGTTATACAAGAGGTGTGTGTGGTGTGTCAGGACGAGGCAGAATGAAGCGTGTATGAGCAGTTTGGTGTGGGTGTGGCAGCAAAAGGAGTGGAGTGTGCTGCGCCGATACGGTTTGGACACGTGATGAGAATGGGTTTGTGAAGAGAGTGTATGAGGGAAGGCTTGAGGGAGGGACTGTCAGGGAAAGTGAGAAGAAGAGAAGGAGGAGGAGAAGACTGCATGAGTATATAAGTGAAGATTTAAGGAGATAGAAGAAGAGGAATTGAAGAGCGAGAGTGCCAGAACAGGGACAGATGGAGGCACTTCTGAGATTGAGATACACACACACACACACACACACACACACACACACACACACACACACACACACACACACAGACACACACAAACACACACAAACACACACACTGACTGACTGACTGACTAACTACCGAGGAAATGTAGTAGTAGTAGAAAGAGAAAAAGAATAAAGAGAAGGAAGAGAAAGAGACAGAAGGCTGTGCTCTCTCTCTCTCTCTCTCTCTCTCTCTCTCTCTCTCTCTCTCTCTCTCTCTCTCTCTCTCTCTCTCTCTCTCTCTCTCTCTCTCTCTCTCTCTCAGGATCCACAGGATGACCCCCACAGTATGTTGAGAACCCCCACAGAGACATGCCTCCACAGACACATATATTGGTCCCCCCCCCCCCTCTTTCTCTCTATAGAGCTAATTCTTTCTCATTATTTTTATTATTTCTCTTCCTATCAGAACCCCAACAAAAGATGAAGATGAAAGAGAAGAAGAAGGAGGAAGTGAAGAAGAGAAGTTTGTCTTTCAATAATAATAATAAAATATATGTTGAAAGAAATCAGTTTAAATTCTGTCCATATAACACACACACACACACACACACACACACACACACACACATATACCCTCTCCTCCTCTTCCTTTTCTTCTTCTTCTGCTTCTTCTTTCTGCAATACATTAAAACATATTACTATCCAAATCTAGAAGAGGAGGAGGAAGAAGAGGGAAGGAGAGAGAGAAAACAGAGTGGACCAAGGGAGATAGAGTGAGGGAGGAGAGAGAAGAGAGAGAGAAGTAAAGAGTGGTAGAGAGAAAGAGGAGGAGGGAAGGAAAGAGAAGGGAAAAGGTGGATAAAGAAGGGAATGGAAGAGAGAGTGGGAGGGAGAGGGAGAAGGAGGAGAGGAGGGAGGGAAGGAAAGAGAAGCGATTCTAACATTAGGAGAGATTTGGAGGAGGAGGTATAAATCCTGGAGGGGAGAGGAGAGGAAGAGGAGGAATGGATGAAGAATGTAATGAAGGAAGAGAGGAGAGGGAAAGGGAGGAAGAAAGGAAGAGAGAGGGAGGAAGAATGAGAGAGAGGAGGAGGAGGAGAAGGAAGAGAGAGGATGAAAAAAAACTAATATAAATCAAAACAAACCTTCTATTCCTTCTATTATCTCCTTCTACTAATCACCAAGGCTATTATACTGATGGTAGATGTAGACAACCTCTCCCTGACTTTGCTCCAGGGAGGCAAGGAGCAGTGTGAGGGCAGTAAAGAAAGTAACCTTGCCCAGGGTCAGGCACCACAGGGACTCAAACCACAAGAAAAGACTGCAAAACATAGAGAGGATAATGTGTTTTGCTTCTTACTGTCTGACAACAACAATATCTATAGCCACTGAGAACTGAAGAAATGTTTTGAGAGATCTAACTAATACATGTCCAATATATAGTTCTGGAAATGAGGCAGCTTTCTATATTATGTGCTGACAACACTACCTGCACAGAACACACCAGCAGGACATGAGGGATAACTTTCACCAGTCCTGCCCCTTAACCCCTTGTCTGTGGACTTCTTACAAGAAGACCTCACCAAGCTACAGCAATGGAACAATAAGTGTCTGCTACAATTCACTGAAAAAAAATGTAAAGTCCTGCACCTTGGGAGGGGATATCCAGCACACCAATACCACATGGGAAACACTCCACTATCACCACAGAGGCAGAGAAAGACCTGGGACTGTATGTTACCAGGCTACCAGTGAAGGCCAAATCCGTGCCAATTGCAGTGGTCGGATTAAAGACCCCCACACTCACCTTGAAGCAGAGCGCCGGCCAGTAGCGGCTGTGGGTATGGATGACGTCATTGATGGTCTGCACGGCACTCTTGTTGGGCACCAGCTGAGGCTCAAGGGGGAGACAGCGGATCCCCCAGCAAGGCCTTGGCACACAGCGTCATGCAGCAGCTGATGGTGGTGAGGTTGAAGCCGCCCTCCAGTGCCAGAACCATGCGACCCTCGGCCAGGCCAGACAGAAGGGCCATCATATGTCCAAAGCAATCGGGACTCTCGCAGCAACCTGGGAGTATGGGTGAGGCTGTTACTTTAGGTATGAGATGCATGAAGGGAGGAATAAGGGAGGAGGAAGAGAAAGGGAGTCCTTTAATATGGAATGCAATGGTTAGGGTGTGTTACTTTAGGTATGAGATGCATGAAGGGAGGAATGGGGGTGAGGAAGAGGAAGGGAGTTCTTCACTATGGAATGCAATGGTCTGAGATGACAATACACCAGGATACAATATAAGGAGACTACAAAATGCTTCATTGCATACACATGGCAGCCCCTGAAGATGTGTTATTAAGGCAGATAAAAATAAATAAATAAATAAATAAATAAAAAAAAGCAAAAAGAACAATAGAGAAATTTTGGATAAGAAATAACACTAAAGGAATAAAGAGAGGAAAACAAGAAGCCCAAACAGTGAAGAAGTGCACCAGGGAGTGCTGTTATGAAGCCAAAACTCCCGACCATGAACTGAAAATATAATTATGGAGGGAGAACTGAACTGAACTGAACTGATAGTGACAGAAAAAGAGAAAGAGGCAGCAGCAGGTAGTCATACAGATAGTGACACCATCCACCAACCTCCAAGTGGGTCCCCGCACCAACATCAAGGCTGGCAGTGACCAGGACCAGCTGTGGGTTGAACTGGTAGGCCACGGGCAGCACCACCTGAGTGAGAGCCTCTGCGTCACCCATGCCACTCTGAAACAACACAAGAAAAACACTGTGGCTTTAGTAAACACGACTTCTTCCTCCTGAACTGTGGCTGGGAGGAAGGACACTGGACGATGAAATACTAGAGCTGAGGACCATAACTGATTCTTGCATTGGGAACTTGGATAGCAGGGTGAACCTTCATGTGCTGGACAGGGCTGTGTGGATCTAGACATTGATCACTGGGAATCATAACAGGAAAAGAAAAAAGTGTCAGGTAATTGTGAATGAATGAAAACGCAATGCTTCGGCACCAGTGTAGGGAGAAAAATACTCAGAGGACTTAGTACTCGAGGGTTAATTTTCTGATTTGTAGCTGGGAGGAAAGACACAGGATGGCGAAATAGCTGAATCAAGGGTTTCTCTCTCTCTCTCTCTCTCTCTCTCTCTCTCTCTCTCTCTCTCTCTCTCTCTCTCTCTCTCTCTCTCTCTCTCTCTCCCTGCCAGCCTAGTTTCCTTTTTATCATTCCTTCTTTCCCTAAATTTCCTTGGACTCTTCCCTTCTTTCTCCATTTAATTATTCCTTTTTCTCCTGCTCCTTCCTACCATCTTTCCAGGCCTCCTTTCTTCCTTCCTTCCTTTCTTTCTTTCCAAGTGAGGGCTGGAGCACTATTTCAAGTTGGTTAGCATGTGTTTGAATAGGAATTTAGAACAATCAAGACACCTGAAACTGATCTCTCTTTTGGCCACTTAGGCAATTATGGATGAGTAAAATATTGTGCCAAAATTGTTCCTGGTCCATGTAATGTGTCTATGTATTTTTTGGGGGGGAGAAAGGACGGACTCTATCTACTTTACCTCCCTTTAATACAACCTTGGTGATGCTGTTGTTATGTTCACTTATTCTGTTTGTCTCACAGTAAGCAAACTGCATTGCATTTCTTTCCTCTCCCTCTTCCTTCTTTCCCTTTTCCTGAATGGTTCCTGTCTCTTGAGGGAAACAACCTCTCTCGAAATAGCTGTTCATTTATTTGGGAAAAAAACAAACTCTGGGCACCTGGCTCATAGTTGTCATCATATGATTTACCTTAAAAGATGCAGCATTGAAAGACTCCATCTGACATCTTCACTACCAGGTCAATGAACACAGTACAGATAAACTTATCAATTCATGAAAGGTAATACAGCAAATGTCAGGAGATACCTGGGAGTACCTACCTATCACACTATCTATCACACTATCTATCTATCTATCTAGGCATAGTATTTGGACATGAAGAGCTCTCAGGTCAAAGGCAGGTCCGGTGAGGGTCAGAGAGTAGGACATGAAGCAAGCGACCAGTGAGCACCATTCTCAAGCTGCAACAATGTCTGTGTAAAAGTAATTCCAAAAAAGGGGCAAGGGAAACTTGGTCCCATGGAGGTGCAGCACACTTGTTAACCCCTTGGCTGCAGATTTCCAGCAAGAAGACTGACCTCACCAAGCTACAGGAGTGGAACGAAAATGTCTGCTACAATTCAATGAAGAAAAATGTAAAGTCCTGCACCCTGGGAGGGGATATCCAGTACACCAATACCACATGGGAAACACTCCACTATCCACCACAGAGGCAGAGAAAGTCCTGGGAGTGTATTTTACCAGGCTACCAGTGAAGGGATATCCAGCACACCAATACCACATGGGAAACACTCCACTATCCACCACAGAGGCAGAGAAAGTCCTGGGAGTGTATTTTACCAGGCTACCAGTGAAGGGATATCCAGCACACTAATACCACATGGGAAACACTCCACTATCCACCACAGAGGCAGAGAAAGTCCTGGGAGTGTATGTTACCAGGTTACCAGTGAAGGGATATCCAGCACACTAATACCACATGGGAAACACTCCACTATCCACCACAGAGGCAGAGAAAGACATGGGAGTGTATGTAACCAGGCTAACAGTGAAAGCCAAATCCGTGCCAGTCACAGCGGACGGGCTAATATGTGAAATGTTCAACAAATCAATAGGACACAGAGTCAAAGGAATGCAGTGATATGTAAAAAGACCCACTCTGTTTATGAAAATTAAGTAGATTGAACATTCTAACACAGGGAAAACAAGAAAATTTTGACCTCTCCCTCCCTACTGGAAAGATTCTACGAGCAAACCATTTTGTGACCATTACTCAACATCTGGAAGGGTAAAATGTGACCAGGTGCAAAAAATATCGAACATGCACAAGAGAAAGGAAACTAGAACATAGTTATCTACGTGAAAGGTAGAAAAAGTCTCTGCCTCTACTACACACCTAGGTCGGAACTGTCAATCGCCTCCGCCCTTCACATCAACTATTTCCAGAGGCCAAAAACGAGACCAGGTGGGTTCTGATGCGTGTTGTTTAGGTTCACGGTACAGAGGAAGGGTCAAACCACCACCAGGACCATAAAACTACTCCTGGAAATGCCCACAACTCCTGTGAACGCCTCAATCATTAACCCGTGTGCGTCGGGTGACGGGAATTCCCGCTCGGGCGGAAAGCGTCGGGTGGCGGGAGTTCCCGCCATCCGACGCGCACGGCTTGGCCAAAAATAGCACCTCTTCCCAACATCATATCTATGCCGTGCTGCAACGTAGACACTTCAAATTTATTTCATCGTGGAGAGGAAGGATTGGCGATGAAAAAACAATATAAATCATTATGTTTTCGTTTGAAATTGCCACACGGGGCATTGATGAAAGACACCTATTTTACAAAGTCTATCAACACCGCCCGCGCGGTGCGAGGACGACAATAGTCCTCTAGCCCGACGCTTATGGGTTAAATAGGTGACCTTGGGCGTGGAAATGTTTGAGCATATGACCCCTAGACTGGTAGAGGGTGACCAGGGGCAAAAAAATACTGAACATGCACAGGAGTATAGAAACAAGAACATTTTTATCTACCTGAAAGGTAGAACAACAGTCTCTGCATCTACTAAACACCTATAGGTCAGAATTGTCAGAAGATTCCACCCCTTCACATCAACTATTTCCTGAGGCCAAAAAGGAGACCAGTCAGGTACTGATGTGTGTTTTTTTAGGCTCACACTACAGAGGAAGGGTCAAACCACCACCAGGGCCATAAAACCACTCCTGGAAATGACCACAACTATCATGAACGCCTTGTCAAACAGGTGACCTTGGGCGCGGAAATGTTTAAGAATGTGACCCCTACACTGGTAGAGGGTGACCAGGGGTAAAATAAATACACTGATCAGGCACAAGAGGAAAGAAACAAGAACATTTTCATCATCTACTTCAAAGGTAAAATAACAAAGTGTCTGCATCTACTACACACCTACACTGGCCCTGTATTCTCAAACCTTTGGGCACCCAAGTACACATATTTAACAGGGCTTCCATAGGGCATTACTAGGGGCAGTGTACTGTACCTGGTGGTGGTGTGGCCCTTCTTCTGTACCATGAATGTGAAAAAATCTTCATGAAAACCCAATTAACCCCCTGACTGAGGATTTCCTACCAGAAGACCTCACCAAGCTACAGGAGTGGAACAAAAGGTGGCTGCTACAATTCAATGAAGAAAAATGTAAAGTCCTACACCTTGGGAGGGAATATCCAGCACATCAGCACCACATGGGAAACCAGGCTACCAGTGAAGGCCAAATCCGTGCCAATCGCAGCGGACAGGCTAGTCTTTTTCGGCCTTTGGAAACAGTTGACGTGGTGGGAGGTGGAAGCGTTGAGAATACCGACACTGGTGGAGACTAAAAGCTGACCTAGTGCTAAAAAAATCTAGCGTTGACACAGGCACACACACTAAAAAAGGTCCTGCTCACCACCATCCTTTCCCCTGAGAAGAGGAGACAGAATGACCCACTTTGGCGAGACTCATGCATTTGGGAGTTCGTAAGTTATGTCTTCACGCATGCGACAAAAAGTCAATTCCTGCTATACTTTTATTGGTGCAGAGAAGAGCAATAAAAAAAAAAATGTCCTCGGAACACTGATTTATGTGATGTTTCATTGATTTAGGTATTTATTGACCGGTTTCTTTCATTTTATTTATTCATTTGTGTATGTTTGTGTGTGTGTGTGTGTGTGTGTGTGTGTGTGTGTGTGTGTGTGTGTGTGTCGTCAGCAGAGATATGGCCCTCACCTTGTTGCAGGTAATGTTAATGTTGTAGCCTTGGCCAGGTCCCGTCCCCACTCGTCGTAGTTTGCGTCCTCAGAGGATGGGAAGAAGAGGCCGTGGTCGTGGCAGTGGAGGGACACGTACAGCACCCTCGGGTCGGCCACAAACACATGCTGGATGCCGCTGCAGGGGTGCACATCCCAGACCACCACCAGCACCCTGCAGGCCACAGAGATGGGTGTAGAATGCACACACACACACACACACACACACACACACACACACACACACACACACACACACGTGTAGGTGAAATGTGAAAAAAGTTTAGCTTCCCAAACAGAAGCATTGAGCTATGGAATAGACTGGAGGAGGAGGTGGTTTGTGCAAGAAACATTCATGATTTTAAGGAAAAGTTGGATAAGAGAGGATATGGAGACGGGACAGCGTGAGCGTAGCTCTTTTCCCGTACGTCACAACTAGGTATATACAACTAGGTAAATACACACAGACCGGACCACACGAGCGTAAAGCCCAGGTCCTGTAAACTACAACTAGGTAAATACAACTAGGTAAATACACACACACAATCACACCACACACCCACATGCACACACACACACACACACACACACACACACACACACATAACAATAAATCAAGGTGGACGGAAGAAACTAGTGTTTGCAATATATATAAGCGACATGACAGAAGGGGTGACAAGCTATATGAATATGTTTGCTGATGATGCTAAAATAATGAAGAGGGTGGCTAATGAAGAAGATTGTGTAGCCCTGAGCCAAGATCTCGACAGAATAAACAAATGGTCACGAAAATGTGAAATGACATTCAGTACAGAGAAGTGTAGTGTGATGGAGCTTGGTAAGAGCAGTAGACGAATATCGGGGAACTACTCTCTCAGTAATGAAAGAATCATGAAAAAAACAGAGGAAAAAGATCTGGGAGTGACAATAACAAACAGGTTATCCTTTGGAAAGCATATAAATCGGATAACTGGGGAAACATACAATCTTCTTAGAAACATAGAAGTAGCATTTACATATTTAGAGGAAGAAATGGTGAAGAAACTAATAACATCAATGATATGTCCAAGACTGGAATATGCAGCATTAGTGTGGTCACCTAGATTGAAGAAAAAAATTATAAAGTTGGAAAGAATACAAAAAGCAGCGACTAAATTACCGGAAACTCTGAGAGAACACACTTATGAAGAAAGACTGGAGAAATTGGGACTAACAACACTGGAGAGCAGAAGAGAGTGCGGGGACATAATAGCATTGTACAGGATACAAGTGGGTTTGGACAGGGAAGACCTAGTGGTACGTGACAGAAGTGTGACAGGAGGCAATGGTAAGAAATTGAAGAAGAGCGACTGTAGGAGAGACATCAAGAAATACAGTTTTCCATACAGAAGCATAACAACATGGAACGGACTTGACGAGGAGACTGTGTGTGCAAAAACGATTCATGACTTCAAAGCCAAACTGGATAATAAGCATTATGGAAAAGGGACAGCACGGGCCTAGTACAGCTCTTTTCCTGTATTTCACAACTAGGTAAATACACACACACACACACACACACACACACACATATACACACTCACACACACACACACACACACACACACACACACACACACACACACACACACACACACACACACACACACACACACACACACACACACACACACACACACACAGGACAATAAAGGGAGAGAGAAGGAGGAAAATGATAAAAGGAGATGAGAGATTTTTGATAAAAGAAGGAGATGGGATAAAGGAAAGAAGGACTATAAATAGATGATTCCAGATAGATAAAGGAAGGAGATGGGAGAGAGGGAATGAAGAATAGAGAGATAGATAAGACCAAAGAGATTACAGATAAAAGAGGGAAGGAGAGATGGAAGAGAAGGAGGAATAAGAGAGACAGGTGATGCCAAACAGATTCAGGATAAAGGAAGGAGAGGAAGAGAAATAGGTGATGTGAAGGAAATATTTGACAAAGGAGTGATAATGATGATAATAAAAGGCAGAGTTAATGTGGTGCCAGGGCCAAGTAGCGCCCACCTTGGCATCCCAGCCTGTTGGCGGCGACGACCACGTTGTTGTAGAAGCAGAAGCCGTGGGGGCGGTCCAAATCGGCGTGGTGGCCGGGGGACGGATGATGCCCGTGCCGGCCCTGGCTCAGCCTGCAAACACCTCGTCCACGACCTTCAAGGAAAGAGATTGTATCATTCCTACATTGTTTTCCTCCTCTTTCATTACTATCAATTCCAAATGCATTCCTGAGGGTAGTGTATTACGACTAGAAAAAGAGTACATATAAGTGTGTATAGAAAGTATAGAATGCAGAATGAAAAAAATATTACAGGCTTTTACTATAATTTTTTTCCTTCTCCTTCTCCTCCTCCTCATCCTCTTCTTCCTCCAATTTGAATGCAGCATTATTTTCTATTACAGGCTTTTACTATAACTTTCTCTTCTCCTTTTCCTTCCTCCTCCTCCTCCTCCAATCTAAAGACCCAACCATGAGCAGAGACTAGAGGAGTGACTCAATGACATTCCTTTTCATCTCCTGTCTCACACACCTCCTCCTCCTCCACCTCCTTTCTCCACCATCGTGAACACAACATTACTCTCTCCTACATGCACTTATGGTACTTCTTTCTCCCCCTCATACCTGCAGCAGTGAGCCAGCCGAGAGCAGGGCACAGGCATTGGTGGCGGGGTGGAGGTAGACAGACTTGTAGTTCTCCTGAATGGTCTACAGCTCCTCCTCCCCCTGGGCCTGGAGGCTGAACATGAAGGCCACGTGTTCCTGGCTGTGTGTGAGCTCCACCTCCTCCCCCTGGGCCTGGAGGCTGAACATGAAGGCCACGTGTTCCTGGCTGTGTGTGAGCTCCACCTCCTCCCCCTGGGCCACCGAGGCTGTGCAAGGATGGATAGAAGGAGGGAGAAAAGGGTTAGACTAAGATTAGACTCTTTCTTTATTAATATCTCTTTGGCATCATCTATAAATCTCTCTATTTCTCATTTACTCTCTCCCATCTCTCCTTCCTTTATCCAGAATCTGTTTTGCATATATATATATATATATATATATATATATATATATATATATATATATATATATATATATATATATATATATATATATATCTCTCTCTCTCTCTCTCTCTCTCTCTCTCCTTCCTCAATCCTAATTCCAACAATGAGAACAACTTCTTTGCCTCAACTCAACCCAACTGATCCTACTGGCTGACACTGCATCAAGTTTATAAAGCAGGTCCAAGGAATAGAGAGAGCTGCATACCCTCTATGCTTTGCTATGGGTGGCTATACAGGTGTTAGTCAGTGCAGGTGTGAAGGGAGACTCATACTAAGCAAGGCGAACAAGGAGCAGTAAACAACTGAACAGTGAACGACGGAGCAGTGACATAAACATGAACACACACATCATACAGACAGTGCCTCCACCACCCACCTGCAGCCGCTGGCCTCGCCCCAGCACCCCGGCACGCCCCAGCATCTCCCACACCCGCTGGATGCGCTCTGGCCGCTCTGGATGTTCCCTGTGTGTGGGGGGGGAGAGGGTGAATTAGTGTGTCCCTCTGTGTGTTGTGGTGTGAGGGAAACTTGTCTGGTAAAACAGGTTGCTCTAGTACGAGGGTAGAAAGCTGCCTCAAGGGGTTCTGTGTGGTCAAAGTTATGGTGGTTAAGTGTTGGTTAGATAAGTGAGGAAAGCTTTGTCTTCTAGCTCTGGTAAAGAGTATTAAAGCTGCCTGAATGGGTGACATATGTAACAAGGAATTGGGTGAAAATAAATAAATGTTATGCAGAAAGTTGGAAAGTTTGGTTTAGTCGGCACAACATCTGTGGTCATATGCCAGAGAGAGACAGAAGGGAAGGAATTATAGGAGAAGGGAACAGATCCCAGGAGACGGGACACAACCCCCGATTAATACCTGGTACCCATTCACTGCTGGCTGGACAGGGGCGTGGGGTATCGGAAAAGCCTCCCAAATTTTTCCACTCTGCCCAGGAATCGAACCCGGGCTCTCTCGGTTGTGAGCCGAGAGTGCTAACCACTGTACCACGAAGTCCTCTATAAATGGTATGTGTGAGGGAAACTCTGAGTCTTTTTGAGGTAAAAGCTCTGGTAAAAAGATGCCATGTGCTGCCTCAGTGGGTTTGGTGTGGACAAGAAATTCGGTCCAAGTAGATATATATGTGAGGGAAACTTGGTCTTCTTGAGGTAAAAACTCTGGCAGGTACCAAGAGCTGCCTCGGGTACATCAGAGTACTTAGACTATCTTCATTAAGTTTTGTCTGTGAATGAAAAAACACCTTAGTGTGTAGTGCACTTACCCTTCCGTAAGGCTGCGTGTTGCTCCACCTGCTCGTCACACACCAGACACAGCCTCGGAGACTCACTCAGCACCACGGCCTCTGAAGACAAGGCACAGAGCTCCTCAGTGACTCCTGTTTGCTGTGACTGAGCTTCCTATGAAAGGTGTACATCCCTCCCTCTTCCTTCTCCTCCTCCTCCTCAGCCATTATTATTGGTCCACTGCAGTACAAAGGCATTTCCTAATGTTCCCAACCTCTTTCACATCTCCTTCACTCCCTCCCATCCCTTAACTCTCCTTTCCCCTCCTTCCTTTCCCTTTCTTTGCCTCCCTCTCCCTTCCTCCCTGCTTCCTTTTCTTTCCCTCTCAACCCCCCTCTTTCTCTCCCTCTTCCTCTTTGCCTTCCCTTTCCTTTCCTTCCCTCCCTCTCTTCCATTTTTTCCTTTCTCCTCTTCCTTCCCTCTCCCTCTCCCTCTTTCTCCCCCTCCCTCCTCCCCTTCCTTCCCTTCCTCCCTACATACCTTCCCTCCTCAGCTGCAGCAGTTTTTCACCAATCCTCTCCCTGAGCTGCTGGTCTGTGGTGTGAGGAGCTGCATGGTGTCTCTGGTCTGGAGGCGTAGGGGCCAGACACTCACCAGGCCTTGGAAGGAGAGGCTCGGGGTGAAGGTGCTGGGGTCAGCCTCGCCCCACACCTCCTGCTGGCATAAGGACCCTGGTACTGGAAGCAGCGCCAGTGTGCCCGCTGGACGTACACCAGGCTCAGCAGTGTCTCCTGGAGGCTGGGGAGGACAGGGAAGGGAAAGGAAGGTCAATGTTGAGAAAAAGAGCAGGTTAACTATAGGAAAAAGACATTGTTTCTGAGATCCAAGAAAGGCCATCAAGGAAAAATAAAACAATGCAATAGGCCTAAACAGCTTCCTCTTAATGAGCAGACATGGATAGGGAAAATAAAATAGACAGCAACAGTAAAGTAAGGAGAATAATAATAATAAAAAAGAGGGACAAAAACAATATTAAAACAAAACAGTTCAATAAATCCTGCATCAGAGATAAGGCAGACAGAGAGATAGATAAATGGATATAGAGAGACTGATATAGATAGATAGATAAAGACAGATATAAGCAGAGATAGATAGATAGGCACAGAGATGGACAGATTGATACAGAAAGATATAGACAGACAGACAGCTATCAGGCACCTTGGTGATGGCTGCAGGGGGGTCCAGCAGGGGGGCAGTGGTGGCCCAGCAAGGCACTGAGGGTGTGGGCGGCACTCTTGGCCTGCACGGCAGGCAGCTCCCACCCTGCACACACAACAGGGATTGCTTATTACCATTACTATTATTATTATTATTATTATTATTATTATTATTATTATTATTATTATTATTATTGTTATTACTATTATTATTATTATCAATATTACTATCACCCTGCTATATAATAATAATTGTCTGAGCTATTTTTTAGATTTCTGTGCAATATTTTTTTTTCAAGTTTTCAGTGGTCATTTTTTTTTTCCCAATTGAATTCTATAGGGAGGTAGAATGCATACCAGTGTGTGGATGTGTGGTGCTCAGTTCCTGCCACAATGTTTGGGTGAGGTCAGACTGGTCACCTCCAGCACCAGCACCACCTTGCCCCACGCCAGGGCCATCAGCTGGGAGGTGAGGTGTGTGTACAGTAGGGTGGAGTGAAAAAGGGGGTATTTGCACTTTTTTTCATAATGAGATATCCTATAGTAAAAATTTTATGATAAATTCTCTAAAAAGTTATATGTTAAAATTTCAGGTGATTAAGTTAATATCTTCAGGTGCCCCAACGAAATTTAATATTTTGAAATTATGCTAAAATGGTATCTGCTTATAAATGTTATAGGTGACAATTATCAGTCCTTATCCAATTTCAATAGTGAAGAATAAGCACTATTTACTTCCAAATTATAAATGTTAAAAAGGCAATTGCATTAAGTAATATCTATAGGTGCCCCAACGCTAATCAAAATAGATATATGTTGGTCATAATATTCTTTATTTGTATGGGTGCCAAGGCATTCTCATCAACAAACCAAACTTAGGTAAAAGTTTCTGCAACGTCATATTGCACTTTAAAGTTGCATACAGACGTTTTGTTTCATGTACAGCTCTCAGTTTGTTCTGTTTACTATTTGATCAGTATCAACAGAGCAATCCAGAACCCACCACGAGGAGGTGGCTGTACCTCGGGTTCCACCCAAGCCCAGCCCAACCACCCATCCATGTGAACTTGGTCAATTTCAGGATTTCATTTTACACACAGAATTCTGCTTTAGATTCAAAGGTAGGCATCTTTTTGCATGATTCAATTCTTGCACGAATTAATCCATCTCTATTTTTTATCCCACAAACTGATGATGAAGCTTTTGTCACGAGCTTTACAACTCTTTCTACTGCTTGAGTGTGACACGGCAAATTTGCAAATACTTTCTTCTGCTTTGACTCAATCAAGTCATCTATGTCTTTGTCAGAGAGGTTGTAGGTTAAGGGAGGTTCTGTGATATTCATATCATGCCAGTTAATTATGTCAGTGTAGTCTTTGGCATCAAAATTCAGCACAGGAATTTTGAAGATTCTAATGGATTGACCCTTGCGTTGTTCTCTGGCCCTTTTAGTCCTCCTCCAAGCAAGTTCTCTTATGTGGCTTCTGTCATCATTCATCATCCCCAATAAAACATTTTCCGGGTGAGCAAAAAATGCATTGCGCTGAATAACTGGATACACAATTTCCCTTATATCAGCCTTAAGTGACCGCGAAAGTTCAATAGTCTTAAACACATTTTGTGATCCATGCTCACAGCCAGAATGAGTTTTAATTGTAAACCACATAGGAGCATACACTTTCATCACATACTGAACAATAGTTTTCATAGACTCTGATGGCAATTTGGTTGATACATACAATCTCAAAATGCGGTTTGCTGTCGTAAGCCAACGAGAATGAGCCAACTTTCCAGGATTTCGTAAGGCTAAATCTTTAGAGCAATCTCCACTTGACACTGCATGGTGGATGTCGTACAGATATTTTTGGTCAGTACTTAGCACATTTCGGTCTACAGTTGGCAAATCAGATGGAATTTTTTCAAATTCCACTACACTGAGCTTTTCACAACCTCTAGTTTTTTCCCATTTCTCCAACAAACCCTCTAGGTCCTCCTGTTTTGCCATCTAGATTTTCAATGAGATGTCGAAGAGGTAGCTCATTGGCGCAATTGGCAAATAAACCAGTGAAATGGTTTGCCTAGTTTAGTCTCTAATAGTCTAATAACACCACCCTTTTGCCCTGTGTTGACAGCTGTACCATCACAACCTAAAGCCTTGATTTCATCTTTCTTCATTTGTGCTGTCTCAATGAACTGTGCTATGCAATCAGAAATTTCCCTTGCTGAGCCACTCTTAACTGCTAAATGTCCCATGTACTTTGATCCTGGCTCTTCTACTAATGAAATATGCTCTTCCTGGATTCTCTTTCGATAATACTTATTCCCTTCTTGTTCTTGGATTAGTGTGGTGTCCTTTCTACCATCAAAATAAATGCTAAGCAGAGGCTTTTCAGAACTGGCACTTTGCTGAAGAGACTTTCGTTGCTTTAGTCTTTCTCTTCGAACTTTAGATCGATCTATTACATAAGAGGAGTCTGCCTCAGAAGTGCTTGCAATATCGTGCAAAACAGAACTAGCTATAATGGCTGCAGCACGATCGGAAACACTAGTACGATCACAAGCAGATGCCAAAGCGGGAAGATGTAAATTTTTCCGTGAGTGTTTCTGTGAAGGAGATGGAGTTCTTTTTCTTCGCTTAAGGGATTTTGGAATTGTGAATTCCTGGTCTTCTTTAATATTTCCTTCATTTTCTGAAGACGAGGATCCATGCACTATACTAGGCTCTTCTGTCATATTTGTACTCCGCTGACGTTCATAAAAACGGTCCAGCCTGCTTTTCCTTTCAATTGCAAGTTTGTTTCTTTTTGTAGTTACAACATCAATTGAGCTCATGACCATTTTCCTATCAGTACGTTGATCAGTTAAGAATGTCTGTTCTTCTTTAGGCACTTTTCTTTCTTTCAAACAAAGACAGTCAGTGAAACACTTGCATTTACAGCAAGAAGCGTCAAATAATGTCTTCCTTGCATGATCTCTGAATTGGTCACACTTACGTTTGTATGAAGGCACATCTTTTCTACATTTCATTGGTTTCAGAATGCATCGGTACTTCTTATGATAATCTAGTATCATTTTCTTAATGCGATCATGAGAAACACATGGGATTGAGGCTTTTTTCCACAGAGACTCTATTTTCTTACTTACAATATTTGCAATGTCATTGACTGCAGGATCTTTCTTAGTAAGCTGTTGCATCTGGTGTCTCTCATATAGGTAACACTTCATCATATCTTCATAAGTGGGAAGCATTCTACCACTTAAATCACTAAAGCTGCCAAATATGGGACAGTCTATCATTTTCCGGGTTGCTGCCATTGTAGTGATCTAGCCTGAAACAAAGTAACGAAATACTGTAAATAATAAAAAAAAGAAAATAAACCAATAATTGACAATTCTAAATATTGCTTTAAAGTAGAGCGAATGCAGCACACTCCTCCCTCACTGAGTGTTTCTGTGTCACTGATGGGAATACAACAACTAGCAACTGCTAACTAAGACGTATCGTAGCCTACCATACGAGTTATATTTCCTGAATAATACCTGTTGGTAAATTTTCGCAGAAAACTGGTTTATATGAGTATGTAAGGTGTATCTATGATATTTATGCCATTATACAAGATTTAACTGTGGGCACTGTGAAAACTATAAGGGAAGTATGTAGAGAAATAAAAAAAAACATTCAATACAGTTTTATGCTCTTTGGGGCACCTAAGAAAATTGTTTAAATTCAAAATGCTTTTAACACAGATAATGGCTATTGACATATCAAACAAAAATCACTATTGCATATGGAATTTCGAAAATTTTGTTTTTCACTCCACCCTAGTGTACAGGCCTGGCCACACCTCCAGCACCAGCACCACCTTGCCCCGCGCCAGGGCCATCAGGTGGGAGGTGAGGTGTGTGTACAGGCCTGGCCACACCTCCAGCACCAGCACCACCTTGCCCCGCGCCAGGGCCATCAGCTGGGAGGTGAGGTGTGTGTACAGGCCTGGCCACACCTCCAGCACCAGCACCACCTTGCCCCGCGCCAGGGCCATCAGCTGGGAGGTGAGGTGTGTGTACAGGCCTGGCCACACCTCCATCACCAGCACCACCTTGCCCCACACCAGGCCCATCAGCTGCGAGGTGAGGTGTGCGTACAGGCCTGGCCACACCTCCATCTCACCCTGAAACACCAGACAGTGAAATAAAGTATAATAAATATACTGTATTATTATTAATATTATTATTATTATTACTATTATTATTATTATTATTATTATTATTATTATTATTATTATTATTATTATTATTATTATTATTATTATTACTATTGTGTTTGGCTTCCCTGTTAAGAGTGGTTCACAATAGGAAGTTTGTGATATAGTTGAGTAAAATAAAATATATATACCATCTTTTATTATTATTATTATTATTATTATTATTATTATTACTATTATTATTATTATTATCATCGTTATTATGAGGTTTGACTTCCCTGCTGGAGTGATTCACACCGGCAAGTGTCTGGATGAGGAGACAGAGCTGAGAACATCCATGAATTTATAAAAGTAAGTACAGTTGTTTGAAAGCAGATATGGAGGCAGGTCAACACAAGCTTAGTTAAAATCCTCTATACTATGACTAAATAAATGCATACAAAAAAACAGACAAGCAAGCAGAGGCACACACACACACACACACACACACACACACACACACACACACACACACACACACACACACACACACACAGATACATTGTGACTTAGAATGACCTTGAAAATAGAGAAAATTGAGCTCAAGCGAAAAATATTCATGAATTAATGCTAAACTTGATAAACTGAAATTTGGAGACAGGACCATACCAGTGTAAACCATCCTGTATATCACTAGGTAAATACACACACACACACACACACATACAACCTCCACCCTAACGGACATACACAAGAGCCCACAAGTGTAGCTCAATTCCTATATATCACAACTATAGTCTGTTCACTTAATTCTGACCCAAGCTGACAATATAAACCTAAGCGTGGTCATAAGCACAGTGCAGATTAGCAGAAAGTGCTGCGTGAGATAAACACAAACAGAGGTTAAAAAAACTTGGAAGCCACAGCAGCAGCCAGTCAGCACTCAGCTTGCAAACACACTTAGGTTTATGTTGTCAGCTTGGGTCTGACTTAAGTGAACAGACTTTAGTAAGGCTTTAGGCCAAGAGAGAGAGACTGAGAGAGCAGGACTTGCCTTTTCATCCCCCACTGCCGAGTCATAACCAGCAGACACAACACTATAACTAACTCAGGACCAACCTAGAAGAGAAAATAGTTGTGCTTAGGGTTCAAACGGCACACCAGGTTCAGTCTAGCCTCCTCCGATCATATGCTGAGGTTTGTGCATAGGTATGTGTGTGTGTGTGTGTGTGTGTGTGTGTGTGTGTGTGTGTGTGTGTGTGTGTGTGTGTGTGTGTGTGTGTGTGTGTGTGTGTGTGTGTGCTCTGAGGGACAGTAGAGTGCTTGCAGCTATGAAAGGTTGGCAGGACAAAAAAAGACCATCCATTGCATTTTCTCAGACCAATTCACAACCATTCAACTCTGAGGTCGGTAATATAAGACATTTTCGCTTCTCACATCAACTAGGTATTTCTAAAGGTCAAAGAGGGGACCAGTCGGGTTCTAAGGAGTGTTTCCTTAAGTTCAAGTGTCATGCCCCAAGATTTTGATTTTATCTTTCCTACGACTCAATAATCCCACACGTCCTCTGCGTGTATTGAAACACAAGGGAAATTAATCACGACAAGGAAAGGGTATTCACTGGCTGCCTGGGATTGAACCCGCGACCAGCGTGACGGGAGAGCCACTCTTTACTGAGTCAGCCAAAGAGGTACCTCACTGGCCAAGTGGGTTACGGGAGGCTCCCTCATCAGGCCTAGTCACCGCACTACACAAGGAACAGAAGAAGGGCCAAACTACCACCAGGGTCATAAAACTACTCCAGGAAATGCCCACAACTCCTACGAAAGCCTTGTCAAATATGTGAACATGGGCGGCGAAATGTCTAGTACTACGGCCCTGAGACTCAGGTTATAAACATTATGAGTAAATAGAAAAAGAATAAATAAATATATTAAAAAATCATCAGACATGCTAAGAGTTGCTCCTGTAAAAGTGTGCAGAACTGAGTGGCAAGAAGAGTGTCACTTTCAGAGAGAGAGTGTCGTGATACTTCCCTCCTGAAAGTGTTCAAGTCATAGGCAGGAGGAAATAAACACAAAGGTCTTGAGGCTGTTCCAGAGGAGGAGATGAAAGAATGGAGATGCCAGAAACTCTTGCATAAGAGATTTGGATAGCACGAAGCCATGTGGTGAAGGGACTGAGGAAGCTGCATTGGTTGGACATGGTGTATGGTAGCATCAGACAGCCTGGCAGCAGCATGCAACTCAGCACCTGACCTCAGAGGCTACACATCAACACACACAACTGGCTCTGACCTCAGGACATCCCAGGACAGCCTCATAGCCAGCCCACACTATCACCAACTCAGGGCTTAACTGTAGAGGGCAAAGCTTGCTGAGATAATAAATATTACACTAATGACTTCAGATTGGATATCAATATCACCTAATGCCCATACAGGTATGTATGGTGGCCAGGGTTCCTGTGTCAGTGCGCAGCCTTACAGAGTCACACACAAACACAACAATTACTTACACTAATGACTTGACGTATTGCAAGAAATTATGCATCATCACTCTCAGATGTACAAAAATGTCACACTGTTGCCAACTCAGGACTGAACTGTGGAGGGCAAAGACTGGTGTGATAGTAACACTGACTATACTAATCACTTCATGTACTGGAAAAAATATATATTATCACCATTACAGTTGTGGAAAAAACTATTACATTACTGACTGCAAAATTAGAGCACTGGCAATTGATGCATTAGTCCACAACTGATATGAGGCATCTCAAACCACAGAGACGTCCACACCAAAAGAGTGAGTTTGGAGATGCTTAGGCTTGATACTTCCCATGTATTAGTCAGCCCCACAACCCACCTTGTAGGCCACGGGCAGCAGCACTTGGTGAAGGGTGGCCAGGAAGTCGTGGTTGGTCATGCCAGTTGTGTTGAGCGGCACGTTGAAGTTGAACCTCCGGCCGTGGCCCTGCCTGCCTGCCTGCCTGCCCCATGTAGTCGTAGTTGCTCTCCCGCAGGTTGGGCCAGTAGCTGCCGGGCTCGTAGCAGTGGATGGAGAAGTACAGCACTCTGGGGGGGGACAGTGACCATTACTTCACTATATGCTAAGTAATGTCATTATCTCATCATTTTTTGTGTATGTACCAGTGGCCAGTAATGCTTCTCTCTCTCTGTTTCTTTCTTTTTTCTCTCTCTGCTTCTCTCTTCTCTTTCCTTCCCTTCCCTCCCTTCCCTTCCTTTCCTTTCCCTTCCCTTTCTTTTCCTATCCATTTCCTTTGTTTTCCATCCCTTCCTTCCCTTCCCTTCTCTCCTTTCCATCCCCTCCTTCCTCACCTTGGCCCTGCTGTGTGGCCTGTCCGTGGTGCACATCCCAGTCCACTATGAGGGCGCGGCTGAGGCGGTGTGTGTTGAGGGCGTGTCGGGCAGCCAGCGCCACATTGTTGACGAAGCAGTAGCCACAGAACTCACTCTCCATGGCGTGGTGGCCGGGCAGTCTGCAGAATGGAATCACAGAGGTGTGTGTTAGAGTCTTGACGTTAAACAGTAAATGAAGATGATGATAATGTGTCTTCCTCTCCTCTCCTCTCCTTCCCTTCTCTTCTCTTCCTTTCCCTTCCCTTCTCTTCCCTTGTTAGATGTATGGCGGCCAGGTACAGGGCTGAGAGTAAGGACACTGAGGTGGTATGGGCACATGAAGAGGAGGGAGGAGGGTGAGGCATTAGGGGGAGCTGTCCAGGAGGTCTGAGGCACAAAGAGAGAACTTGCTGGCAGTTCTTGTTGGGTGTGAAGGAGCTGAGTACAGGGCTGAAAGTAAGGAGATGGAGGTGGTTTAAACATGTGACGAGGAGGGAGGAGGGTGAGGCATTGGGGACAGCTGTTGGGGTGGAAATGCCAGGCTGCCACCCACAAGGCAGGCCAAGGAGAGCATGGAGGCAGTGTGTTGAAAAGGACTTGGCATCACTGGCCACTGAAGAGGCTGAGGCAAGGGACAGAAATAGGTGGAAGTATCTCACTGACTGCTGACAAGAGACATGCAAAGTCTACCCACAGTGGTACTAACATTAATGACAGCAGACTTTTACCCGCGTTCCCAGGTGGAGGTGAAGGACTAACACACACACCTGACAATAGCAAAGCTGTTCTGGAGTCTCCCGGCAGCCAAAGCGTCCACCAGGTCCAATGTGCTGCCCGCCGCTAGCAAGGCACTCTCATATGTGGCCTGGGGAGAGAGAGAGACTTATTAGCAGAAGAGGAGCAGCTATTGTGTGAGGCCTGACCCTGTTGTTGTATAGTGTATAGGGACTTTGTTATGGTGGATGAGCCCTGTTTCAATATAAGGTGATTAGAGTAGCAGGGGTGACCAAATCAGTTAAGGCAGTGTTCTGTTGTAGTAGTTTTAGTAGTGTACAGGAATGATGAATGAACAGATGGATGAAGAAAAGAAGGAAAGAGAGAGTCAGATTGAGAGGCAAGGAAGAAAAGAAGGAAAAAGAAAGATTGGGAAGAAGAAAAGTGGGAGAGAAAGAAAAGGAAGGAGGGAAAGGAGAGAAAGAAAGGAAGGGAACAAAGAAAAGAAAGAGAAAGAAAGGGAACAAAGAAAAGAAAGAGAAAGAAAGGAAGGGAACAAAGAAAAGAAAGAGAAAGAAAGGAAGGGAAGCAGAAAAGAAGGAGAAAGAAAGACAAAGGGAAGGAAGGAATGCAGGAAAAAAGAAATGACGGAAGAATCAAATAAAAAAGAAAGGAGTGATGAATGAATGAAGGAACCACAGAACACACACACACACACACACACACACACACACACACACACACACACACACACACACACACACACAGACCAGGAAACAAGGACTCACTGGATGGAAGAGTATGGAAACAGAGCATGCAGCAAGGTCCTCCAGCTTGTTGGCGTAGTATTAGTATTAGTAGTAGTAGTAGTAGTAGTAGTTATAACGGAGGGTAAGGGAGTGGAGTGAGGGTAAGGAAAGGGGTGGAGGGAGGGAGGAAGGGCATTATTATTATTATTATTATTATTATTAGTAGTAGTAGTAGTATAATTATTATTTTTATTATTATTGAGATTTATGAGATGGCAACAAGGTAAAATAAAACAATGCTCTAGACCCAAAGTTCCCTTAATGAGCAGACATGGATAGGGAATACAAGAGAGACAGTGACAGCAAAGTGAGGAAAATAATAAAAAGAAAAGAAAAAGGGGGGAAAAAAACAATACCCAAGGTTCACTTCAGGAGCCCAATCAGGTTGCAAATAATATATAGCTCCTAAGAAACACTTATTCATCATTTACCTTCCCTGGCAAAATGTGAAAGCTGAAAAATTTCATTCCTTTCTTCCCTCCTCCCTTCCATTCATTATTTTTTCCCTCTTCCCTTCCTTTCATTTCCCTGAAATCTACCTAACCTCCATTCAGTCACCAATATGACCAATGGAGAGAAACAAACTCTCTCTCTCTCTCTCTCTCTCTCTCTCTCTCTCTCTCTCTCTCTCTCTCTTGCACACATCAGATATGTAAAATGATTATCCCTTGCCAGTGTGTGTGTATTTACCTAGTTGTAGTTTTACAGGGCCTTGGCTTATGCTCGTGTGGTCCCATCTCTGTATCTGTATTTGTATTTGTGTGTGTGTGTGTGTGTGTGTGTGTGTGTGTGTGTGTGTGTGTGTGTGTGTGTGTTGGGGTCCTAATCTGTCAATCAGATTGTATCTTACTGACAAAATGTGTGTCAAATGTAGCAATTTTAATATGGAATGCCACGTAAACTGTACTGCATTGTAGGGATCTTGCTTTTTCTCTCCCTCAAGTCTGGACATCTAACGCCACTTAGTAATGAAGGGGAAAAACTTACACTAAGCTGCACACAACTTTCTACTCTGTCTCATTCCTGTACTATACAAATCCCTTATGCAGGAGTAAACCACCGTCTGCATTCCTTTATCCCTTTCGCTGGTACACTCTAGAACAAAAAAGCTTCCTTTATCTGTGTTTCCTCCTGCCTATGACTTGAACTCTTTAATGAGGGGAATATCAAGACACCTCTCCACCTGTAACTGACTCTCTCCAGACCACTCACTTCTATCTACTTTTACAGGACCAATGCATAGTGGGCTTTTTTCCCCTTGAGCTGCTTCATTTACTGGACAAAGGAAAAAAAGAAAAAGAGCTTCTCACTCCCTTGGCCTCTGCCTTTTCCTGACCTACTAACAAAGACCAGAGCTGCCCAGCCTCAACCTCTGCCTCACCTGCTTCTCCAGACTTGCCATCGGTTGCTGCCGCTGCCGCACCCCCAGCAAGAGGCTGACTGGGATTCCTGGCTGACGTCTTCCTCTGGGGCGTGTCTTCCGTCATCCTGCAACACAAAGGTTCACCTTCATCAACTGGTTAAGATTTATTTCAGAGGCAATATTTGCCCAAGGTTTTTGATATGGGGTCATTTTCAATAATTTTAAATGTAGAAATTCAACTGTGACAAAACAGAGCCTTGAGGACACATTATTGTGGGGATAAATGCCTAACAGATAGGTAATAACCAATATCTATAACCATTGCAAAGTGGATCACAGGGATTTATCAAAAACTACCCCGTGTGCTGCCACTCCATGTTTTCTAGGGTGAATACAAACCCATCAAAGCCTGACATGATAACCAATATCTATACCCTTGTAAAGCATATCAAAAAAATTTCAAAAATAATATACAATAATCAGTGGTAGGCATTGCAGCCAAGAAAGGACCTTGCACAAGCACTAGGTAGCTTATGACACACTTGTGAGACCAACACTTGAATACTGCTCCACGGTGTGAGATCCTTACACACAGAAACATTGATAGGCTAGAACAAATCAACACCAAGGCGGCTAGGTTCATTACAAACAATTACACTTGAACGCCTGGCATCACAACACAGATCAAACAACAAATAAACATGGAACCTCTTCACATACGCAGACAAGCACACAGACTTACACTGATATACAAGATCACAAACACTCACATTGTCATTGACCCACACACATACTTACACAACGCAAACAGTCAACGTACTCGTAACACACACACACCCATAAATACCAAACATATCACACTAACACTGACGCATACAAGCACTCATACTTTCCACGCACCATGTGTGACTGGAACAGCCTCCCTCAACAGATTTTAGACTGTGGTACAATAGACTCATTCAGAAAACAAATACACACTCACTTGTCACCACTACACACCAACACTAACAATTACACTTGATTCACTTCCCTCCCCCACACACCCAGCTCCCCCGTCCCCCAACAGCCAACACAAATATGCATGTTATGCACCTGAATGGGTGCCCTGCGCATTATAAATCAAGATCAAGATCAAGGTAATTTTGCTGTGCAGGTGTAACTACTAATTTTGCACTTGTGCACCGGCATGAGTGCAATATTACACAAGAATGAGCACTGCACTGCTGATATTTACTGAAGAACAACACTGTGCAAGTCATTGCACAGTGCCCCATCACTAAACTTAACAGATCTATTCAAATTTAACATCACCTGCTGGGTGGGGCTTTGTCCCCGTCAACCCTTCCTTGGTTTAAAATATCCAAATCTGACACAGCACCTCCTTAGGGGGGCATTACCTTTGTTCCCCCTTGACCCCTGGCGTGTGTCATGCTCCACCCACTCAACAGGAACAGCAGGCACCCATTTAACTGTTTCTGCAGGGAATGGTTATGTAAAAAGCTGAGCAGTAGGGGTGGGCAGGTACCGGTACCAGTACCAGTACTAACGGTACCAGCTAAACGGTACGGTACCGGTACCAGATTGCTCGGATTTATTTATTGGCTTTATTGATAATTCTTCATGTCCGATTTTTTTTTTAGGTTGCTAATAAATATTGTTATTGTTATTAGACTACGATCGAGTACATCCTTATTTCCTATACATGCTATTTTTTTATCGAAAAAATAAATATTCACTTCATTCAGAGAGAGAGAGAGAGAGAGAGAGAGAGAGAGAGAGAGAGAGAGAGAGAGAGAGAGAGAGAGAGAGAGAGAGAGAGAGAGAGAGAGAGAGAGAGAGAGAGAGAGAGAGATCACCACTCAGTGAGTGGATATCTCGGTGATATGGGTACTCGATAGTCTATCAATAACAATATTATCAATAAATAATAAATAAATAAATTGAATAATGGGTGAGGCAGTGACTCAGCCTCCACACAGGGCCATATCGGTGATACTGCATGGAGGCGGGCGAGCGTTACTAAGATCCAAACGGTACCGGTATTAGCGGCTATGATCAATGCCGAGTGATCTTGAGGCTTTGCGGCACCAGGTACCGGTACCGGGTGCCGGATGAATCGATTCTTCTCGGCACCCGGTACCGGTACCTGGTGCCGAGAAGAGTCGATTCAGCCGGCACCCGGTACCGGTACCTGGTGCCGAGAAGAATCTATTCAGCCGGCACCCGATACCGGTACCAGGTGCCGCGAAGACTCATGATCACTCGGCACTGAGCATTGCCGCTAGTATTGGTACCGTTTGGATCTTAGTGACGCTCGGCGCTCGCCCGCCTCCATGCGGTATCACCCGGTATGGGCCCTGTGTGGAGACGCTGAGTCACTGCCTCGCTGACCTCCCAAGATCCCACCATTTTGTCTTGCTTTTCGTTTCCATCACAGCTCCCGTTTCCATTATTTTATTATTTTATTTATTTATTGGAGTTACTGGATAATTCTTGATGTCCGATTCTTTTTCTTTTTTAGGTTGCTAATAAATATTGTTATTGTTATTTGACTATGATCGAGTACATCCATAATAACTATACATGCTATTTTTTTTTCGAAAAAATAAATATTCACTTCATTCAGAGAGAGAGAGAGAGAGAGAGAGAGAGAGAGAGAGAGAGAGAGAGAGAGAGAGAGAGAGAGAGTTTTCTTTACAGGAAATTTATTTGGGAATTTTATCATAAGTCATTAAGATAAAAATACTCCTTCGGGTAACGGTACCGGTACCGGTATTAACGCTAAATGAGTTTTCGTGATTAGAGCGCTTCTCCGTGTCGTATTTGGCCGGCAGCAGTCGAGTGTTTAGGAAGAAGAGGAGGAGGAGGAAAAGGAGAAGAATGTGGGGGAGGAGGAGGAGGGGCGGCTGTCTGGTGCTGTCGAGAGATGGAAGGTGGCTGTACGAGAGAGAGAGAGAGAGAGAGAGAGAGAGAGAGAGAGAGAGAGAGAAATTAACGGTACTTGCCCATCTCTATCTCTCACACAGACATGCCTTCCTTCGCCTCCCCGTTCCTCACCCTCCTGACACCCCTCCCCTCGCCCCCCTTTCTCCACCTCCCTCAGCCTTCTCCTCCCCCGTCATCCTCATGAGCGAGGGACCTACACGAGTACTATACACGCCTTGATGATGATGATGGTGATGCCAGAGTCGAGAATGTTGTGTTACCTTGAGTCATTATTATCAGTCCGGTGCAAAACATAGGACTGTCCCAATGCTCTCTCTCTCTCTCTCTCTCTCTCTCTCTCTCTCTCTCTCTCTCTCTCTCTCTCTCGTACAGCCACCTTCCATCTCTCGACAGCACCAGACAGCCGCCCCTCCTCCTCCTACCCCACATTCTTCTCCTTTTACTCCTACTCCTCTTCCTACTAAACACTCGACTGCTGCCTCCAAATAAGACACCGAGAAGCGCTCTAAACACACACACACACACACACACACACACACACACACACACACACACACACACACACGCACACACACACACACACACACACACACACGAGCGCCACAGGAAAAGAGAAACACAAAGCCCCAGCGCAGAGAGAGAGAGAGAGAGAGAGAGAGAGAGAGAGAGAGAGAGAGAGAGAGAGAGAGAGAGAGAGAGAGAGAGTATATATATATATATATATATTTTTATATATATAAATATATTAATATATATAATATATATATATATATATATATATATATATATATATATATCAGTCAGTGATTTTTATGAATATCGTCTCGCTTTACATAAACATAAAAAAAACACCTTACAATGCGCGCGCGAGCGACAGCAAGAGAGAGAGAGAGAGAGAGAGAGAGAGAGAGAGAGAGAGAGAGAGAGAGAGAGAGAGAGAGAGAGAGAGAGAGAGAGAGAGAGAGAGAGAGAGAGAGAGAGAGAGAGAGCAAATACTATATCCAAGTCTGCGTTTTTTATCAATAACATCTATCATTTTACACATGGAAGGAAACCCTCCGAAAAGATATATATGATTCATGTGACCCTGAATTCCTTCACCTCGCCTCAACGCAAACATAACAACTCGTCAAATACTAGCAAACCAACATTATCACTTTTTTTATTCAAGAACCTCAAAACCAACTCTACGAAAAGAAATGACTTACATGAACTTATATTCCTTCCCTTCCTTACCTCAGAGCTAACGTAATAACTCCTCAAATACAAAATACAAACAAATAACAAGTTTTAATTCCCCCACCAAAACGTAGGGCACATAAATCATCCCGTAATGGCGTATTATTAACTGCCGCACCATTAAACTCATCACATAATTGCAGGCTTCTCGTACCAATGAAAAAAATCACTCAGGAGCGAATGGCAACAGGTATATTTATTTATCCTGCTTCCCCGTCGCCGCCTTCGCCATTAGATACTCAGTGTGGGAGTCACGTCGATACCCGCCAGGAAGGGAGGACTTGGTATAAACATTTCCCGCTGATGGAAACGTGGTGCTCGCCTCTCACGCCAACCCAAACTATATTCCCCTTAATGGTCAGGTTTTCTACTTGGCACCGGCTACTAACATGATTTATTGTACAGTATTCTCCAATTCCTAAGCTTTTATTGTGGGTAATACTACTTCGGGGCTAATGACAACGTTAATCCTGTAATTGGCTTCCCAAAGGATATAGTACGGACTAAGTTTATTCAATGCCTATCTATCCCATAATTACAGAACCTGACAAACGCCCTAAACCACATCGATGGACTATTTTCTGAAACATTTCGGTTTCCAAGCCAAGGCTTTCGTAGTATTCCTGGCTATTTCCATGGGTAGTTTTATGACCCTGGTGGTACTCAAACTCTTCTTCTGTACCAGGAACCTAAAAAAAACACTCATTAGACCCCAAGTAATCTTCTTTCCGGCCTTTGAAAATCGTTGATGTGAGAGGTGGAAGCGTCTGAGAACACCAACCAATATCAGCACCAAACATTACACAAGGACTTTTCGCATTTAGTTCTTTAGCTTACAAACCCCATCTGCGTCAAACAGTATAACTTGCTCTTATTAGTCCCGCCTTCCTGCCTCCCTATTATTACCAGGTCCTGGCGTGATAGGTTCTCCTTTTCTTTCCTCCTCGTCCTTCCCTCAGTAACTAATGGACACACAAGGACAAAACTCATTCATCCGTTTACTATTGCCCTCCTCTTAACGCCTTCCTGCCTCCCTACTACTATCATCAGGTCCTCGTTTACTACACAGGTTCTGCATAGCTTTCCTCCTCTTCCTTTCCTGGGTAACTAATTAACACAGGCACAAGACTCATTCATCTTTATAGTGTTGTCCCTCCGCATTGCCTTGCTGCCTCCCTCGCGTGATAGGTTCTGCATTTCTTTACTGTCCTTCCCTCCCTCAGTCCTCAGTATGAACTAACGGGCAGTCACAAGACTCATTCACCCCTTCCCACACACACACACACACACACACACACACACACACACACACACGCACACACACACACACTTTGTGGGGTGGTACAGGCTGTCAACCACGAGTCTAGCATGTGATCAGACCGTGGCTGGATGACTCTCTCTCTCTCTCTCTCTCTCTCTCTCTCTCTCTCTCTCTCTCTCTCTCTCTCTCTCTCTCTCTCTCTCTCTCTCTCTCTCTCTCTCTCTCCCCAAACAAGTAACAAGCAGGCTAGCAACACACTGACAAACACATTCTCATGCCTACACGTTCATGCACCAGCCAGGGCCCACATTTTCAAACATTTCGGGGCCTACATAAACACCCACATTAGATAAGATTTTCGTAGGGGCTGTGTCAGTATTTCCATGAGTAGAATTATGAGCCTGGGGATTGTTTAACAGGACATCTACACCGTGAACGTGGAAAACACACACGAGAACCCGACTAGTACCCTTTGGAAATAGTTGGGTTAAGATTCGTTGTAGGTCCGTGCCAGCATCTCATTACCTACTTTATGAAACATCAGTATCTCTTCATATATATTTTCTACAAACCTTCAACAGTCATGGAAACGCTTTGAAAATCCAATTCAAGGACTTTTTTTTTACTCCTGAAAATAGGGGATAATGTTAACGAAAGCGCGTCGCCTCCTCCGGCGACGTCCGCGGCGACGCTGCACCCGGTGTTGTGAGAAATACCTCCTCGCTGAAATAAGTCACATATACATGTGAGGGGGGGTCCAGGGGGGGGCGTAGTCTCCCCTGGTTAGAAGGGGGGGTCGAGGGGGGCGCAGACCCCCCGTTAGTAGGTCGTACAGTTCGGCTGGAGTAGTTTAAATATGCTCCCCGACCCTAAACCCTCTGCGAGCTATTTTACGGCTGCGGCGGCAGCAGCGTCGCCGCGGCCGCCGCCAGAGAAGGCGAATCGCTTTCGTAAACATTATCCTCTATTTTCAGGAGTAAAAAAAAAATCCTTGAATTGGATTTTCAAAGCGTTTCCATGACTGTTGAAGGTTTGTAGGAAAGATATATGAAGGGATAGTGATGTTTCATAAAGTAGATTATGAGATACTGGCACGGACCTTAAACGAATCTTTACCAATAGTTGTTGTGAGAGCCGAAAGCGTATGAGAATACGAGCGCAGCGCCAGACAGCCAGACAGCGGCCCCACACCACGACCCCAACGCTGTGAACTCCCCTCCAGGGCCCTCCCTGCTCCCCTCCGCTCTCCTCAGCTCCTCCACGATCATCAGTGTCGGTCCTCGGCGGGCATAACACCGTAAACAGTACCAGGTGACCTCAAAAGTGCCTCTCGTCTCCTCTCTCTATCTCCACTCCGGGGACATCAGGACCGACAGACTGGGAAAAGTGATGAGAAATGAGGGAGAACCGGGAAGAATGTGGCTGAATGGCGCAACGAGGAGGAGAAGCGAAGAGACGACGTTGACGAGCTGTGGAAAATGAACTTAAAGGGAACGGCGAGTTTGTGTGATGAGACATGAGTTTACGATCTGAGAGAGAGAGAGAGAGAGAGAGAGAGAGAGAGAGAGAGAGAGAGAGAGAGAGTGGTGGGTGGTGTGTGTGTGTGTGTGTGTGTGTGTGTGTGTGTGTGTGTGTGTGTGTGTGTGTGTGTGTGTGTGTCACTGTTTTTTCTCGTCCTGCATCGTCAATCAAAAAGTCGGATATTTTTTTCTCTCGTCCTGCATCGTCAATCAAAAAGTAGGAGTGCAAATCTCTCTCTCTCTCTCTCTCTCTCTCTCTCTCTCTCTCTCTCTCTCTCTCTCTCTCTCTCTCTCTCTCTCTCTCTCACACACACACACACACACACACACACACACACACACACACACTCACACACACTAAGGAGCCGTCAGCCTGTCACACTTGTCTCCCGGCTGGCAAGGGGACGGGAGGTGACAGGTCGGCAGAATCAAGCAAGATAGAGGCTGTAGAATCTGTATAGCCTGTAGAGGAACCAAGTTAGAGACTGTACAGGCAAGCAAGTTAATATGTGGTCTAAGGGCAAGCAAGTGTCTGTAGGCTGCATAGTCAGTTATGTCTGTAAGCTATATTGTCTGCATGTCTGTAGGCTGTATAGTCTGTAGAGGCAAGCAAGTCTGTAAGGGTAAGCAAGTGTGTCTGTAGATTATGTAAGGGCAAGCAAGCAAGCGTCTGTAGGGGCAGGCCAGTGTGTAGGCAGCAGCGACAAGCATATTAGTCTGTAAGAGTCTGTCTGGGCACGCAAGAGTACATGGGTGCAGGGCCAGGCACGCGGGGCACGTTACCTTGTGTTCGCGGGGGAGGGCCTAGTGGGAGTAGTCCGGTTAATCCTCGGGGCACACACGTGGCCCTGCTCGCCGGCAGATCACGGCCCCGCTGGCAGGCCTCGGCCACCTCGTTAGCTGCAGCAAGCACGCGTTCTTCTTCCTCAGCCTCTTCTGAACTGTTCCGCTTTGTATCGCTTCATGGCTCCTACTTGCTTCTTCTTCACACTTATATACTCCACTGCACACTTATATACTCCACTGCACACTTAATACTTCACTCTGCACACTTAATACTTCACTCTGCACACTTAGATGCTCCACTCTCCACACTTGATTCTTCACTGCACACTTAGATGCTCCACTCTCCACACTTAATACATCACTGCACACTTAGATGCTCCACTCTGCACACTTAATACTTCACTCTGCACACTTTGATGCTCCATTCTCCACGCTTAATACTTCACTGCACACTTTGATGCTCTATTATGTACACTTAATACTTCACTCTGCACACTTATTACTTCACGCCGCACCGAGCTCTGTTTCTCCGTACACTTTGCCTAGTCTCTTGTTTTGCTTTTCTATTTTCTTTTCCTTCGTTTTCTTCACTCTAGCCAAGTGTGGTCTTTCAGCATTTCCCTTTTCTGTCCTTTTGTTTGTTTCCTACTGTTACACTTGC
This sequence comes from Eriocheir sinensis, assembly GCF_024679095.1. NCBI lineage: Eukaryota > Metazoa > Arthropoda > Malacostraca > Decapoda > Varunidae > Eriocheir > Eriocheir sinensis. The sequence goes on along the minus strand of NW_026111533.1, from coordinate 164,092 downwards.
TGTTTTCATTTATCTTTTCCTGCTGTGTTCTTTTTTCCCGCTAAGTGTAAGTGAACTATGAACTTCATAAATATATCCAAACAACTGATTATTACCTATCGCACGTGTAGTGTCAAGCACCCGCGAGTATAGGGAACTAAAGGTTTCAAAAATATATCCAAATAACTGATTATCTATCGCACGTGTAGTGTCAAGGGAAACTTCCCCGAGCCAGACAGTGCACCTCACGGCTCACAACACCGTCACCGTCACTGGCAAGAGGCTCACTGATCAGCTGACGGAAGGCAGGCCGCAGGCGCGGGCCGCGGCGCGAACACGAGGATAGCGGGAGAAACCTTGTACTCCTACCAACCAAAGGGCGGTTCTGCATCTCGTACAATGGTTTTAGTGCATACTAAAGTTACGAAACAATGAAATAACTCAGTTTTATATACCGCCTACACAGATATAATGCTTTGTTTCGTTTTCTTATCGACAGTGACCGGTTATGACACGTCTGGCACCTGCATCACTACGCTCCGCTCTTCCGCAGTAGAATTGCAAAAACTGTCAACTCTTTCACTGAACAAGCTTATTCGTGTACTGACTGACAGTAAGAATGGAAAGGTCGACAGAGGACAGAGAGGTGAAAGGCTGGAGACGGTGACGGAGCGGCGGGCGGCGGGGAAGAAGGGAGGCAGGTTGGACACAAGTGGTGGTTGGGGGTGACACACACACACACACACACACATACACACACACGTAGCAGATGCAGAGGGAAAGACATATTTGTATAATTTCCTAGACACCAGAAAGACTGATTTACAATATGAAGAGCCTGAAGTTGGTATTAGAGACGCTTCCGCCTCCTACATGAACTCAATGAAACTGCCTCGTTATAGTGAAACCAGATTTGGCGTTGGCTCCAGCGGGTCCTTTCCTCCCCGCCGCTCTGCCACACACGCCCAACACCCATCGTTTCCTCTCATGTATTAGCTCTAGGTAACATACGAGATAAAGACAGGTGTTGGGGCGGTGTTGCAGAAGGGACCCGCGGGAGCCAACGCCAAAACGATCTCCTCAATCTTGTTTCACTATAGGAGCACCGTTGCCAGATTATTGTCCTCAGAGCATCGTATTTACCATAACTATTGCCAAGAAACACCGAAAATCAACCATTTTAACGATAACTATATATGAAGTCAGTTATTGGGGTGGAGGAGACAGATTTCGGCTCTGAAATCGGCAAACATAAGAGGCTGAGTAGGACAGTCTGGCACCGCTGTAGGAGGCACGAGGGGACAGGGCGAGCGAGGGAGGGAGCGGGAGGGACACGGAAGGGAGGTACATGTATACAGTACCTGGTCAGCAGGTATAATAGTTACGCGTGAATCCGTTTGACTTGTTCCTTCACCGTCGACCCAATTTCCTCTCTGACTTCCATCGTGCGAGTCATGAGCGAGCGGCGGGACGGAAACTGAACTAGACCTCCGCCAAACACCATATTACTGCTGCCATTGACGCGCTGAGGATAAGTGGAGGGGGGTGAGAGGAAGGAGAGAGAGAGAGAGAGAGAGAGAGAGAGAGAGAGAGAGAGAGAGAGACGAAACACAGTTGTCTATAAACAATCATTGCTCTCTCTCTCTCTCAAATATTTCCGAATACACGAACTAAATCATTTACGTACATAATTTCTAGTTAAATATAATAAGTATCGGAATAAGGATAAGAACAAGAATAAGAATAATGATAGTGATAACGGATGATTTCGACGCTGCAGTTATGCAGTTACCGTGAACCGCAGAACCTTTGTGAAAAATGTTATGCCAGTCTTCTAAGACATTAACTATTGCACTAAGTGAGGGAACTGGTGGTTGACTAATAATAACAATGGGTTTATGAGTTGAACTTATTTATCGTGAACCACAGAACAGAGTGAAAATAATAGGCTAGTCTTCCATGCTGTTATCTATCGCTGCTAAAGGTAATTAAAAAAAAAGAATATACAAAATATACTATACTAGAACTACGTAGAACCGAGAATGAAAGTAATACGCCAGTTTACTAACATGTTATTTATTGTTGTTAAATGTGACAAACAACAAAAGAAAATATTCCGCCCCTTCTCCCTTCCCTTCCTTATTTGTGGGTCAGCACCTTGGTTTGGGTTAGTAGAAGTAGTAGTAATAGTAGTAGTAGTAGTAGTACAGCAGCAGTAGTAGTAGTAGTAGTAGTAGTAGTAGTAGTAGTAGTACAGCAGCAGCAGTAGTAGTAGTAGTAGTAGTAGTATATTCAACTAGAACCTTCATATTAAGTGCTTTCAATCTTCCGAGGAAAATAAGAGGCTAATAACTTAGGGCCGCTTTCACAGTCACTTTGTTTGTGTTGATCGTTGCCAATGGCGGCGATCGCCGCTATAATATTTCACGTGACAATGGCCTATGGGGTGGTGGCGGTTGCAGATGAAGCGAGAGGTGTCGAGAGTGTGTGGGAAGGTGCGGGGCTAGGCTAACTCCGCAGCCGCAACTACCCTATTGGACAGTTTTATGTAGAAATACTATAGCGGCGATCGGCGCCATTGGTAACGATCAAAACAAACAAAACGGTTGTGAAAACGGCCCATGTTGGTAGCTCTGTACATAATCTTTCCAGCTTAGATTCCAAAGGAAAGGCAAGGGAGAAGGTCTTTGTTTTCTTAATACGGTTAAATTTAGATGGTGTATACATCAAGGAGGGAAGTGTAGCAGTAAGGCCCGTACTCACAAACCTTTGGGGGGCTTACACACACACACACAAACACACATTTGGTAAGGCTTCGGTAGAGGCTGGGTTAGTATTTTCATGGGTAGTTTGATGAACCTAGTGATAGTTTTAATTTAACACTGGATGGTTACCTAATACACGTGGAACATATTCTCAAACATTTCGAGGCTCACACACCCACATGTGATAAGGCTGTGGTAGAGGCTGGGTTAGCATTTTCATGGGTAGTTTTATGAACCTAGTGATAGTTTTAATTTATCGCTGGATGGTTACCTAATACACGTGGTCCATATTCTCAAACATTTCGAGGCTAACACACTTACATTTGTTAAGGCTGTGGTAGAGATTGTGCCAGTATTTCCATGGGTAGTTTTAGGACCCTAGTTATAGTTTGACAAGGCTTCTGTACCACGAATGTTAGAGAACACACTTAAGAACCCGACTAATCTCCTTTGGGGCCTTGAGAAACATTTGTTGCAGGAGCCATAAGCGTCTGAGAATACGGAGTCACTACGGCCCTTGACTTGTTGAATGAGGAGGCTGGCGTGCAGGCAGTATTGGCTTGGAGTTGGAAGGAGGGGAAGCACAGGGTTACCACATATAACTCTGTAAGGGGGATGGACAGGTCGGGGCTTCTGGATTAATGTTGTGTACATTGACTTTTAAATACTGTTTACACACCCTCGTCCGGGAGTCTGACAGGGGAGGGACACACACTAACCACACCCACAACACACACTCATAATGACACACGGTAGAGTCAACAGTCGTGCCTTACGTTGACACAAAGGCTTGAATTTGTACACGCGTATAGTGGTAGTACCTCGTGAAACAATAATAAATCATTGCCATAATTAGAAGCTGCTTGTCTGTTTATCTGTTTGTTTGAAAGTGATGCACATCTGTTTCATGTAATCACTTACTCAGTAATTACAAACTGATAAAGCCATGTGTTTATGTATTTATATGTATTTATGTCCGTTTATTTCAAGGGGATAGAATGTTCAGATTATCACCTGCTTCTCATGAACTCTCTTTGTGCCTCCGCAGTGCAGTGGTTAGCATCCCTAACTACGAATCTGGGGGCCTTGGTTCGAATCCCGCCTGTGCAGTCAGGGTGAAACCCACCTGGCTGTTCACCCCCCCTTTGGGACTGGTCGGTAATTGGGTACCTGGGGAAACCAAGGGAGGATAAACTGTGGCAACCAGGATGTCACAATTGCCCGTATCCCGTGGTAATGGGTTCTCACCCAACACAGGCACAAAGGCCAATGCAACACAGGTGAGCACCGATGCCACGCGCAGCTTTAGCGGATCTCCCTATAACTTTACTCACTAAGTCATGTGAACGTTTCAGTAATCACAAACTAATGAAGGTGCCCCGTGTGCCGATGGTTCCTGCGTGTGTCCCCGCGGCCCAGGAGGCAGGTGGCCCAAGTCGCCCCGCGCGGCCCCAGGTCCCGCCGGAGCAATGCGAGGAACGTGACCACCCGGCCTCCCACTTACAGGCTCACTTCCATTACAGTGTACAATGCCGCGGACTCCCACTCTTATGATGCCCCGGAAATTGGCTTCCGTGCAGAGGTGGGCTAATGCGCTGTTTGAGATTTCTTATTTATGCCCATTTTCATTACTGGGGTCTGGAAAGGTTAAGGTAAGGTAGAATAATGAAAGCCTATTTTGGAAGATGGCTTGTCCTTGGGAATGGTCTGCTACCAAGATATTTCTGAGTAGCTGAAGCAGGCAAAGAAAAATAATAAGTAGCACTACCCCACTTTCATTACTTTATAAGGGCTGGAAAGGTTAAAGTATGGTCACGGCTCACGGGTATATATTTTGGAGGAAGTTTCGTCTTTAGGGAAGGATCTAATACGAAGATATTTCAGAGATTGGCTGAGAGAGGAAAAAAAAGCACCCCAATATGACTTAGGGAAATACTGGTTCATTATTTGCTTTAGGAAGTTAACAAAAAAAGTAATGAAACAAATATATAGTTAATTATTCTCGTGATGTTGGTAGTGGTCTGAGAGAGAGAGAGAGAGAGAGAGAGAGAGAGAGAGAGAGAGAGAGAGAGAGAGAGAGAGAGAGAGAGAGAGAGAGAGAGAGAGAATATGGGCATTTGAAATATAAATCTCGTTTAAACTACCACCCGGAACATCAAACTACCCCTGGAAATGCCCAAAACTCTTACGAAAACCGTGTCATATATCTATGGTTGGGCGTCTAAATGTTTATGAATATGCCCTCAGAATCCCTCCCGTTACCCTCAGCCTCTCACAAACCTTCCCCGTGTTGTACTTATCTCTGCTCTCTGGTGTTCTTTTACCGCCAAAGTGTTATAATATTGATGGCTGCAAGACTCTCCTCTCTCCTGCACTGCCTCGGTACATGACTTGCTACTCTCGCTGATCTATATTGCAGCGATTCTTTTTACTACTTCGTCCTTTACAATGGAAACCTCCCCCACAAACGGACGTCCTTTCATTTTATTTCCTATCGCTATTTCAAGTTCTGTATCGAAAGAGGAGTGTCAGAGGCGTGGTGCAACTAAGCCTTGTCAAACAATCACTGTGGACAAAACTACCCATGGAAATACTATATAGCACAGCCTCCACGAAAGTCTAACCAAACGTGGGTGTCTAAAAAATAGCCCGTATTCTCAGACGTATCAGCTCCTCTGTTCTCCTGTTTGAAAAGCCTCTCGTAGAAGTTGCTGGAGTTTTGCGGACCGTTTTTTTATCCCATTGATTGTTTTACCGGTCTTCTGCACCTTGAACGGGGATATGACCTATGGAAACCCAGTTAATCTTCTCTGGGACCTTGGATAATAGTCGTTATGAGAGCCCGATACCTTTAAAACATGGACCTGAGTACCGAAATGTTTTAGAGTACGATCCGTAGTATCAGTAAAAGCTGCGACACAAAACATTACAGTATCTACAAAGGTGTGAACGAACTTTTGATGAGACTAACGGGAGATAAGATTATTTGAAACTTGAATGCGACCGAAAAAATAGAGACAAGAATGAAGCCGCCATCCCGTACAGCTATTGTAACAAGCAGTGCATCTCCAAGTCCATTGATGTCCTGTCTTGTAAATGAGGGCAGCACCAGAGCCATACAACAGAAGAGTCTCGCCAACTTCATCACAGGCGCCATGTTGATACCGAAAGAGCCGCGCGAAATTCAAACTGATGCTGATACAAAATATGTTGTTGTGCTTTAAACTGCCTGTGCTTTAAACTGGCTGAAGGAAAAATGAATGAATGAATGAATGAGTGAATGGGAAAATGGGTGATTAAATAAATATGGTAGACTCATGTACGTGTATGTGTTCTAACGTACAAGAATATCTAATTGTTGGCAGAATGGGAGGCGAAGCGCAGACCGAAGCACACGATGCAAGACTACATTAACGGACACCCACGAGTCTGCTTCAGCACTAAAGGAACGTCGAGAGAGAGAGAGAGAGAGAGAGAGAGAGAGAGAGAGAGAGAGAGAGAGAGAGAGAGAGAGAGAGAGAGAGAGAGAGAGAGAGAGAGAGAGAGAGAGAGAGAGCGCCCGGGCAGTCCCATTACCTGAGGCCGCCTACTCCTCGCTGCCGGGTAAGTGGCCCAGGGAAGTGTGAATCTCGTTAGCTCGAGTTGACGCCTTGCTCCAGTCTGTCCCGCGAACATACTCGCTTCAGCACGCTCCATTCTCACTCTTTCTGCCTTAGACGTGTTGTTTATGGAGTCAGTATGTTCCCTACCACCTACATACCCACCTTCCTACCTACCTACCTACCCATCTACCTACCTATACTCGCTTCAGCGCGCACCCTTCTCACCCTTTCTGCCTTAGACGTGATATTCATGGAGTCAGCCTGCCCCTACCACCAACCTACCTACCTTCCTACCTACCTACCTACCCACCTACCTACCTATACTCGCTTAAGCACGCTCCCTTCTCACCCTTTCTGCCTTAGACGTGTTATTCATGGGGTCGGTCTGCCCCTACCACCTACCTACATACTACTACCTACCTAACTACTTACCTACCCACCTATCTCTCTACTTACCTACCCGCTTATCTCTCTACTTACCTACCTACCTTTATGCTGGGAGTTAGGAGGCGAGCATCATGGAGTACGGGAACAGACATAGGTTGAATACACTATAAGGATGCATAACGTCCTACGATAGAGTATACAGAGCGTGTTTTAAGCAAGTATATCCTAATAGCGAAGCAGAATAAGAGCAAAATTAGTTCGCACCATATTCTCTTCTGTTGGTATGTGGCAAAAGGGAACAGACAGTCGGAGGCAGAGGCGAAGAGGAAGTAGAAGAGGCACTTAAACCATCAGTCCGCATGTATATAGCCTAATAGCAGATGAAAATAAAGACAACATCTGTTCTCATCGTGTACAGGTAGCAAGACAGAGATGACATTTGGCGGAAGAGGCTGGATCATGAAGGAAGGCGAAGAGGGGGTAGAGGGGGCACTTAAACCACCATTTCGTAATACCTAATCAGATTAAAGGTAGATTATATTCTTACTTATGCTTTCGCGTGGAGGCAAGAGGAAGCTTAGGGTTGGGGGAAGAGGCTGGATCATGGAGGAAGGTGAAGAGGAGGGAGGAGAGGCACTTAAACCACCATTCCGTAATACCTAATCAGAATAAAGGCAGATTATATTCTTACTTATGCTTCCGTGTGGAGGCAAGAGGAAGCTTACGGTTGGAGGAAGAGTCTGGGTCATGGAGGAAGGCGAAGAGGGGAGAGGGGTCACTTTGAACCACCATCCCGTAATACCTAATCAGAATAAAGGCAGATTATATTCTCACTTTATGCTTCCGTGTGTACAGGAGGCAAGAGGAAGCTTACAGTTGGAAGAAGAGTCTGGGTCATGGATGAAGGCGAAGAGAGGAGAGAAAGGGCACTTAAACCCCCATCCCGTAATACCTAATCAGAATAAAGGCAGATTATATTCTTACTTATGCATCCGTGTGGAGGCGAGAGGGAGCTTACAGTTGGAGGAAGAGTCTGGGTCATGGAGGAAAGCGAAGAGAAGGGAGGAGGAGCACTTAAACCCCCATCCCGTAATACATAATCAGAATAAAGGCAGATTACATTCTCACTTTATGGTTCCGTGTGGAGGCAAGAGGAAGCTTACGGTTGGAGGAAGAGGCTGGATCATGGAGGAAGGCGAAGAGAGGTACAGAAGGAGCACTTAAACCCCCATCCTGTAATATCTAATCAGCATAAAGGTAAAGTTTTCCTGGGTTGCCATTGTGTTATTTTCTTGCCCAATTGTTATCAGTTCTACGCACCATATGACCTTCCCAAGTCTGTGCTATGTCGTATTCATTGAGTTGGCTTCTTTCGGTACTTGCGACAGCGTGAGCGAGTCGCACGAGGTCAGAGACAGCCACACCTCAGTGCGCGGGGCAGCGGAGCACCGCTCGCCTGCCCGTCACCCGTCTTCTCTCCTCTTTTCCGCGTTGTTCGCCCGTTTTATTTGTTTGTAGTTCGTCCGGAAGGGTGTGGGTTCCGGTTGATGACTGCTAATGAAAGTCATCATTTGCTGATCCTAGTGTCAGTTCATCACAGCTTCCCACGGCCAAAAGCACGACGTGTTGTTAAACATCCTGTTGTGCGACACCGACCGGGTGTCGCCACACGTATAATCATACATTCATATGTACATTATATTATACACATTACAGCGCTCGGTTCCCTGAAAGTCGCAACCTCGCGGCTCACCCCACCTTTACACATTGCTGTACCTATCCATGTTACTGTCGCCCAAAGTGTACTAGCTAAGCGTGGTCTCGTTATAGTTGCTTTGAAGATTATCACAGAAGTCAGAGCCCGCCTAACAATACAACATAGGGAAATGCCAATGATAATAATCATGGAAGTAACAAGAAATGGGTAATGTACATACAGGTTGAGGTATATAGGGCTAGAGTCGTGGACGTGGAGTTGAGCACTATTCCGAAAAATAACAAAATAATAGCTCGAAAAATTATTTACATGATACATATCCTAGAAAAATTAAATTGACTAAACTGTCATTGGGATACATGGTAATGGAGCTATTTGGAATAGTAAAAAGAAAGTCTCCTAATAGTTACAATGTGATAACAAGGACAAGTCTGGAAAACCTTAGAAGCATCGGCAGCCAGCACCACTAACTCCTAATACTCAGTTTGCCAGGTCTACAGTACTATAAAAAAAAAATCCTGTCACTAAGTTGTGAAATCACTGTTGGAACAAATATCACTAAAATATATAACTCCAGCATAATCGATTAAAGTAATTCCAGCATTAATAAACATCACATTAAAAAGACAAATTTCCACCTATCCCTCGATCGTAACGAACGTGGATGACTGACATCTGTGACGCCAAAAATAATTTTCGTAACGGGTAACAGTGGTATGTATAGCAAAGGGTAAGTAAGACTTGTCTGCATACTTCCAAAGCTTACAGATATTCACATGCTGGTTACATTAAAAGTTAGGGACAGCATCTGCTCAAGTTTAGTTAAGTCTCATTGCAGAGAAAAAGTCTGTTTTAAGCAGAAGCACATGAGGTTCAAGGTTAAATTGTACCTATCCCTATGTTAGTTTAAACCCTTGGTCATTACGGCTTCAATTAAATTAAGAAGACTAACTGCCTTGCATCAACTCAGCAGTAAAATAAAATAGTGGGTTAGAGTGAAAAGTATTACTCAAGGACTCCCCTCTCGCATGAAAAAGATGCAGGCAACAGCTAAGGAACCAAATATAAATTAGTAAATGCGAGGATGCAGGTTACAGTCGTATGGTGGAAAGATAGACAAAGCAGCGTCAGGCTGAACCTCAAGCCGGCGCTAGTCTTTGGAGACGATCACTATGCACATTGTGTATTAAAAAAAAAATCGTAAAGCTCAAATTTCCGTCCACCTATTTATCTGACTATTTCTGCCTAAACCACGGGTAAAAGAACACACCAAGGATTTTTTTTTTTTAATTATCGCTGGTGACACCCAAAAAGGTTTAGGTCAGAGGGTCGAAGGCCCCCCTCCCCGACGGAAAAAGAAGCTTCAAAAAGGACCCAAAATTACTTTAAGTGCCATAAAAGTTGGCTGATATAACCGTGTAGGTTGCCAGTGGGGCTGAAGTCAAGGGATACTGCACTCCTTCGAAGAGGAACTTTAAGGACAATCATGTACACAAGGAACTCTAGTAATAATGTAGCATTAGCTACAGAAATGGTTTCTCCATCTGTCCAGTTTCCTTGTTTAAAACACGAGATAAAATCAGTAGATAGCCTATAGGCGTCCACTGGCCTGTTAAAAAGGCCATTCGTTTGCACAGTGTCCACAGCAAAATTTACACCCTTTACGAGGCTGTGTTGCCCATCTTCCCCAATTGTTTCAAGAAAAAGTGACGGAAACGCATCATAACCCTTCCGTCCTGTGAACGCGCTCCTGTTTATGAAGGCCGTTCTCCCGTTCACAGGATTGACCTTCGAGTGGCTGAGAGCTATTTTATCTCCCGGATTTGACACGAATGAAATGTCCATGACAATCTTACTTTGAAACAAGAAGTCCCTGGCCGAATAATCTGCCTCCCCTGCTACCCTGCGAAAGGCCTAACTGCTGTTGCTGTTAGCGGGTGACTAGGGGCAGAAGCCATTGTGAGATTAGTAAGGAAACTAAATAGTAATACCTCTTGGTTGCTCATGCAGCGTAGAAGGAGGAGCAAGCACCCTTTGAAGACTGCTACCACCCCTTTCATGACAGTTACCGTTATCCGTGACGGCACTGTCATTTCTCTCTACCCACCCGTCATAGTCCTCGGTGAGAGCTTGTAACTTCGCGTCAGGTTTTTCTGCCATTAAAAAGAGATACTAGTAAAATGAGGAGTAAAATGATAAAAGAAAATAAAATATCGCTGCAAAAATAAGTAAAGTAATAATCATTCACCGCTAAGTATGTGCTCACTCCTCTCCGATGCTTTTAAAATGAATAATAAAAGAGGAAAAAGAATAATGAGTGAGGCTTAGCAAGACATAACTTCTCCACTGTGCAATAAAACACACAAAAGAAAGGAGAAAAGAAAATGAATGATTATACATAAAATGCGTAACAATGATACTCAAGAAAAATAAACTTCTCCACTGTGCAATATAATACACAAAAGAAAGGAGAAAAGAAAATGAATGATTATACAGAAAATGCGTAACAATGTTACTCAAGAAAAATATTAAACATCCACACGCCAGAAAAATCAACAGCTGAAAAATCTAATAGATTAGATACGCCCCCACACGCCTAAACACATGAACATAATAATAGTAATTCACCTGAAATCATGTTACAGGTGGTGTAATTACGGAAACCGTATATATATATATATATATATATATATATATATATATATATATATATATATATATATATATATATATATATATATATATATATATATATATATATATATATATATATATATATATATATATATATATATATATATATATATATATATATATATATATATATATATATATATATATATATATATATATATATATATATATATATATATATATATATATATATATATATATATTCTTTTTTTTTTTTTTTTACAACAAAGGAGGCAGCTCAAGGGCACACAAAAAACAATAATAAAAAAGCCCGCTAATCGCTGCTCCTAAAAAAAAAATCAGAAGAGGTGGCCAAAAGCAAGGTCAGATTCGGAAGGAGAGGTGTCCTGATACCCCACTCTTGAAAGAGTTTAAGTCGTAGGCAGGAGGAAATACAGATGAAGGAAGATTGTTCCAGAGTTTACCAGCGTGAGGGATGAAAGAGTGAAGATGCTGGTTAACTCTTGCATAAGGGGTTTGGACAGTATAAGGATGAGCATGAGTAGAAAGTCGTGTGCAGCGGGGCCGCAGGAGGGGGGGAGGCATGCAGTTAGCAAGTTCAGAAGAGCAGTCAGCGTGGAAATATCGATAGAATATAGAAAGAGAGGCAACATCGCGGCGGAATTTAAGAGGTAGAAGACTATCAGTAGAGAGCTGATGAGACGAAGAGCCTTAGCCTCCACTTTGTCCAGAAGAGCTGTGTGGGTGGAGCCCCACCACACGTGAGATGCATACTCCATACGAGGGCGGACAAGGCCCCTGTATATGGATAGCAACTGCGCGGGGGAGAAGAACTGGCGGAGACGATACAGAACGCCCAACCTCGAGGAAGCTGATTTAGCGAGAGAGGAGATATGAAGTTTCCAGTTGAGATTTTGAGTTAAGGATAGACCGAGGATGTTTAGTGTTGAAGAAGGTGACAGCTGAGTGTTGTCGAAGAATAGGGGATAGGTGTTTGGAAGATTGTGTCGAGGTTAAGCGTTCTGCAGCCTCCAGTCTGGAGTCGTGTACTTCCTGTTGTGATGGTCTTCTATTGAAAGAAGTTGAATAATGCAGAGTGGAGTCGTCGGCGTACGTGTGGACAGGACAGTTTGTTATGGAAATTAAGACCATTGATGAATAACAGGAAGAGAGTGGGTGATAGGACAGAGCCCTGTGGAACGCCACTGTTGATAGGTTTAGGGGAAGAGCAGTGACCGTCTACCACCGCAGAGATAGAACGGCCGGAAAGGAAACTGGAGATAAAGGAACAGAGAGAGGGATAGAATCCGAAAGAGGGCAGTTTAGAAAGCAAAGACTGGTGCCAGACTCTATCGAAGGCTTTCGATATGTCTAGCGCAACAGAGAAAGTTTCACCGAAACTGCTAAGAGAGGATGACCAAGAGTCAGTTAAGAGAGCAAGAAGATCGCCAGTAGAACGCCCCTTGCGGAATCCATACTGCCAATCAGAGAGAAGATTAGAAGTGGAAAAGTGCTTTTGAATCTTCCGGTTAAGGATTGATTCAAAAGCTTTAGATAGACATGAACGTAAAGCTATTGGGCGGTAGTTTGAGGGATTGGAGCGGTCACCCTTCTTAGGCACAGGCTGTACAAAGGCATACTTCCAGCAGGAAGGAAAGATAGATGTTGATAGGCAGAGACGAAAGAGTTTGACCAGGCAGGGTGTCAGCACAGAAGCACATTTTTTAAGGACAATAGGAGGCACTCCATCAGGTCCATAAGCCTTCTGAGAGTTGAGGCCAGAGAGGGCATAGAAAACATCATTAGGAAGAATCTTAATAACAGGCATAAAGGAGTCAGAGGGGGGATGAGTAGGAGGAATATGCCCAGAATCGTTCAAGGTGGAGTTCCTACAGAAAGTTTGAGCGAAGAGTTCAGCCTTAGAGACAGATGAGACGGCAGTGCTGCCGTCAGGGTTAAGGAGAGGAGGGAAAGAGGGAGAAGTGAAATTGGAGGAGATATTTTTGGCTAGATGCCAGAAGTCACGGGAAGAATTAGAAGAAGCAAGGTGTTGACATTTTCTATTTATAAAAGAAGTTTTGTTAAGTCGGAGAATAGATTTGGCACGATTCCGGGCTGAAATGTATAGATCAACGTTAGTGGGAGTTCGAAGGCTCTGGAACCTTTTGTGAGCCGCCTCTCTATCTTTAATAGCACGAGAACAAGCATGATTAAACCAAGGCTTTTTAGCATGAGGAGTAGAGAAAGTACGTGGAATGTATGCCTCCATTCCAGAGACAATCACCTCTGTTATGCGCAGAGCACACACAGAGGGGTCTCTCTCCTGGAAGCAGTAATCATTCCACGGGAAATCGGAAAAGTACATCCTCAGGTCGTCCCACCGAGCTGAAGCAAAATGCCAGAAGCATCGCCTCCTCGGTGGACCCAGAGGATGTAGAGGAGCGATAGGACAGGATACAGAAATAAGGTTATGATCGGAGGAGCCCAACGAAGAGAACAGTTTGACAGAGTAAGCAGAAGGATTAGACGTAAGGAAGAGGTCTAGAATGTTGGGCCTGTCTCCAAGACGGTCGGGAATACGAGTAGGGTGCTGAACCAACTGCTCTAGGTCGTTGAGGAGAGCAAAGTTGAAGGCTTGCTCACCAGGCTGGTCAGTGAAAGAGGATGAAAGCCAAAGCTGGTGGTGAACATTGAAATCTCCCAAGATGGAGATTTCAGCGAAGGGAGAGTGGGTCAAGATGCGCTCCACTTTAGAGTTAAAATAGTCAAAGAGTTTTACATAGTTAGTAGAGTTAGGCGAGAGATAAACAGCAAATATATATTTAGTATTAGAATGACAATGAAGTCTTAGCCAGATGGTGGAAAATTCAGAAGAGTCAAGGTCGTGGGCACGAGAGCAAGTGATGCCGTTGCGCACGTAGGCGCAACATCCAGCTCTGGATTGAAAATTAGGATAGAGATAGTAGGAGGGAACAGAGTAGAGGTTGCTGTCAGTAGCCTCAGAAACCTGTGTTTCGGTAAGGAAGAGAAGGTGTCAGCTAAAATGTGTTAAAAACCTCGAAGACAGCAACTCGATACCCCACTACTCAGCACGCTCGCGTCCTTCGTCTCGCCGGTGCGGGGCAGGACTGCAGGGGTGGCAGGGTCTGCCGTCCGTCGGCTGGTAGCGGTGGTGGGAGGGGCGACAGGCTGATAATATACGCCCACCAGTCACCCTCAAAGGTCCGAGTTGCCTGGCGAAGAAAAGTGCGCACCTACGACTAGTTGTGTCGTAGGAAGAAACAAGCGCCAAGACACCTTCAAGGAGACTTGGTTGTGCGAGGCGGGGCGCGCGGGCTGTGTGGACTGTGCGGGGCGGAGCGGGGCGTTGCCCTCGGGTGTGGCTGGGTGCTGACTTGACGCTCACGGAGTAGGCAGGCCGCAGTGTTAATGTTTAAGGCGCGGGGGGGAGGGATGACTATTGAAGGGGGGAGGGAGAGAGGAAAAGGGGTGTAGTAAGGGGTCATTGAAGGGGGGAGGGTGAGAGGCAAAGATGTTATTCAGTTTAATAACAATTTTTTATTGAAATTCAGATTTTTTTTTTTTGTAAGTCAACTTTTTAAATTTGAAATTAAAGTATTTTAATTTTAAAATCAACCTAGATAATCTTCCTGCTTATGTTCAACAATGCAAGGCATGTCAAAAGTCTAAGGTTATTAAATATATAAATGTCACTTTATAGTATTTTTGGGTGCTCATGAAGTTGGCATGACATGGCAATCAAAACACATCATTTTCAATGGTCACCACTGTATTTGTAAAGATACACTCTGCAGTGTATATTCTTTTTTTTATGAGTATCACATAAGCATATTTTCTTCTTTCCCTCTACCTATTTTCATTGCAATAAAGAACAAATTATATTCAAATATTCTCTCCACATATTCACTTAATGGCCTGAATACCTTGTTAACTTTTCATATTTTCTAAATTTTCCATATTTTGTTTTGTCCCGACTGTTGTGTTGTTTGCAATAAGTATGGCATTACATAAAAATATTAATATTTCCCCAAAAGATGAAAAAAATGGATGGCTCAAAATATTAATATATCCCAAAAAGAAAAGAAAGTGGATGAATGAAGACTATTGAAGATGGCAGAACGGATGGCAGAATTGCTGGTTCCCTGTATTGGAGACAGGATTAATTTTTTAGAAGCACTTGAGAAATTAAAATCAGAAGCTGGGTAGCCTGCAACATGTAATGAAGAAAAGACTGAGGGAAGTCAAGAAATTCCTGGGACATCTGGTCCTGATCCTGAAAGATACCAAGCCCTGGCTAGATCTGATCCTGCTCCACGTCCAAGTGCTACCACATCTGATCCTGCTCCACGACCAAGTGCTACGACATCTGATCCTGCTCCAGGACCAAGTGCAACCACATCTGATCCTGTTCCAGAACCAAGTTTTGCCACATCTGATCCCCTTCCCCAACTAAGTGCTGCCACATCAACAATCACTTGGTGTGATCTTAAAAATTACAAGTAGGTTATATGAGAGAGAGAGAGAGAGAGAGAGAGAGAGAGAGAGAGAGAGAGAGAGAGAGAGAGAGAGAGAGAGAGAGAGAGAGAGAGAGAGAGAGAGAGAGAGAGAGAGAGAGAGAGAAAACTTCCTGTTTTTTATAATAGTGAATAGTTGAAGGTTAAGTACTAGTTACTATTAGAAATGGAGAAATTTGTATTCGGTATTGAGGAATAGGTAGATTGTTAGCCTTTTTGTTAGCTGTTTTTAAGTGTTTTTGTTTTAAGTGTTAAGTGTTAATGTTTAAGGCGCGAACTGCTATCTCACGTCAGGTCCGATGTACCGTTGCCTGCTTTCACAAGTTGATTGCAGTAGGTGAGATAACACAATAGCCTTTTAGTTGGCCGAGCGGTAGCCGTTATAAGTTCACTTTAGTTCACTTAGTTCTCTCTCTCACAGGGCAATACCAATACAAAATGTAATTTTAACTATATTAACAGTTGTACATAAAATTTACAGTTTACGTGAGCGAGTCGCACGCACACCAGAGCCAGCCACACCAACGTGCCAGGGGCCGGCGAGCACCACTCGCCCGCCCGCTGCCCGCTGTCTTCTCTCGGCTTCTCCCCGTCTTCGCGTTGTTCGCTCGTTTTATTTGCTTGTTAGTTCGTCCGGAAAGGTGTGGGTTCCGGTTGATGACTGTTGATGAAAGTCATCATTTGTTGATCCTAGTGTCAGTTCATCACAGCTTCCCACGGCTCTGACGTGTTCCATAACATCCTGGCAAAGGCACTGGGCCTGTGCTTAGACACACAGTCACACACTCACATGTGCATTATAATATACACATTACAACATATTTTTAACCTGTTCATCTACAATCTGCCTTTGACTGTGTGAAAGTCAGCACCTAAAGGCTCACCGGGCAGGGCAATGACATCACGATACTGATGTGAAAGCTTCAGAAGCGGGCCCCTAAGCTCGGGATAATCGACCACTTTAGTCTGACTAAAGAATCGACAGATGAGGCCTGACATGTCTTGTCGCCGGCGTCGGGTTGACCCACTGCGCCGACACAAGGCCGCTTTAACTCTAAAGGTTCTGTCGACACCTGTCCGTCGAACGCTAATGCGCGACCCAAAAAGACTCCATTTTTTAGTTTAACCGGACCGCCAGTGGCATTAACCGCTAAAGCTACGGTCCTACTTCCCTCGCGTACCGTGTTAAGGGTGGACTCTATCGCAAGCGTGTTCACACGACTAGGCCCTTCTAGCCCTAGATAGGTAATCTAGGGGTGTCCGACACCCCCAGCCTATGTGCTGAAGCATGTTTCCCTCTCCGCCACAATGGTGTCAAAGAACACCGCAGTGCGGGTGTTTTCTAGTAATTATGGTCTTAGTCTCACAAGAGAGAGTGGGCATCATCGTCGTTCTTAGCTCCAGGCAATTCTGTGGCTGCTCTGGGGGCGCAGGACGCCCCCAAACCCTAATAGTGAAGCTGAATTTTCAGGGAGAGAGAGGGACGACTTATTGTGACAAAACTCGAGTTTCTGCGAACACACTTGCTGGACAATAGTGCGTGAGCATTTCTTATGGAAATTGTTGCTTTTGTGATGAGGTGGGGATGGCGAGCACCCCCTTTGGCCGTAAACTGAGGAATGTGTACGCTTGTACTTGATGGTGTCCCATATGCGATTTTTCTCGTTTTTGGTCTTTTTTTGTGAGTGAGATTTTGATGACGAAATATGTATAGCAATTGTTCTTGAAGTGAATATTAGAAAACTAAAGTGACTATATAATATTTTACAAGTGGTTACTGGGTGTTCTGGTGCCGATAAATATGTATACATGCACAGTGAATATATACATTTTTTTACTGGGACCTGGGACCCATGTATGTTGGGGGGATGAGGAAAGACACTGGGGAAAAAAGAAAAGGAGCTGTAACTTTTTTCCCCAGAAGTAATGACACCAAAGTGTGGTCCGACTGTGCTTCTTGCAGCATCCCCATATGTGGACGCGCCACAGCTACCTTCTCTGCTAGGACTGCAGGTAAGACCAGGTAATTATCATGAAAATATGAAGCAAGGTGTTTTTAATGCCTTACTTGGCTTATATCTTTATTTTCATCCATTATAAGTCACTAATATATGGGTTTATAAGCGTTGAATATACCAGAAAAGAAATTACTAAAAAAAGGAAGAAAAAAAATCCCATTTTTCAAAACACTTTTCCACTATCTTCCAACAGGGTCTGCTGGCTGCTGTCTTCAAGGTGGATTACCTCATCCCTCCACTTATATTTGCTAGACAAAGGATGCCCTGGGGTCAGGGGATTATTGTTATACATATGTTTTTTTTTTAAATGTAACTAAATAAATGAGAAAGTTTTTTTGAAATATATTTTTCAGAATTTCAAAGTTCTGTGTTCTACTAATATAGAAGTTGAAATTATAGAGGAGACCTTAGACATCAAATGACTAGCTTAAGTCTTTCAATAAAATCATTACCTGATTTTCTGTGTATTTTATTTCCCTTGGGGTCCAATCAACCCCAAAATATGGCAAGTGGCAGGATTTATATGATTACCTATCTAGGGCTAGGCAGATGTCACAACCTACGGTGGCGTTAGGGACTGACACGGGGACGTGCATTGCAGTAATACTTGTTTTTCCTCATTAAATGTTCAGTATATGTTTGTGTGGAGCCAACTGTACTTTTCCTGATAGCCAATGTTTAGATTTGTGACAGATTTTTTAGACATACACAGCAATACGCGTTGGTGTTGTATATGACTGTGACTTTTAATTTTGTTGAAGTTATGTTTCCTGTCTGTAGCTACGTGTGCACCGACGGAGTTCACCTGCAGTGACGGCTCGTGTGCTGCGAATGAAGAAAGGTGTCCTACTACGATTGCCCCCACCGACACTACTACCGCCACTCCTCCTCCTGGTGAGTGATGTCATTCCCTTCTCTCCTGGTTGCTCATTGAATCCCCGCTCTGCTCCCACCTCACTGTGTGCTGTGTGTGTAAAGCCAATTGTACTTTTCCTGAGAGTTAATTTGTTTAGATTGGTGATTTCGACTTTTTAGGCTTACACGGCAATATGCGTTGGTGTTGTGTATCATTGTGACTTTTGATTTGTTGAAGTTATTTTTTCCTGAGTAGCTACGTGTGCACCGTCGCAAGTCGACTGCGGTGGCGGTCTTTGTGCTGCGGATAAAGACAACTGTCCCACTACCGCTACCACACCCACTACCACCACCACCACAACTCCTCCTCCTCCTCCTCCTCCTACTACTACTACTACTACTACAACTACGTGTGCACCGTCGCAAGTCGACTGCGGTGGGGGCCTTTGTGCTGCGGATAAAGAAAATTGTCCGTCTACTACACCCACCACCAATACTACTACTGCTACTACTAATTCTACTACTACCACACCCACCACAACTACTACTACTACCACACCCGCCACAACTTCTACTACTACGGCTACCACTCCCACCACCATATCCACGACTACTCCTCGTGGTGAGTAATGTTATTATTAAATTTTCTCCTTGTTGCTCATTGAACCCCTGCCCTCCGCCTGCTGAATGAGTGCTATTACGCCGGGTGTGGCGCGGGCCAGTGGCAGTGTAGAGACGGTGGCTGCATCAGTGAAAAGGACCGCTGCGCTGGTTGCGTCCACTGCAGGGACGGCTCGGATGAGGAAGGCTGTCGACCTAGTGAGTAGCAAAGACCGTGTGACCGTGCACTAAGGCGGCCTGCTGAACAGTGACCTTCAAACTTCTACTGTGACGCCGACTCTCTTTTAAGACCTGCAACCCCTCCCAGTGAATCCATTGTCATGGTTGTAGTTCTCTTTCTCTTCTTTTTTTCTTTGGTTTATTCCGATTATCAATTTTATTGTTTTTTATCATTATTGATTATTATTATTACCTCCGCCAACGGAGTTGGAAGGTGATATTTTCGGTCCGGTCAGTATGTTTATGTATTTGTTTGTTCGTTAACAGTCTCCTGGGCACAATTTTGCGGATATCTCATCCAATTTTTCAGGGAAGCTTCGCGTTCATCCAGAATAGAACGAATTAATTTTTTTGTTAAAGGTCAAGGTCAAGGTCGCAAAAAACGTCATTGGCCATAACTTCGGTTCTCGTCATCGTAGAGACTTCCGACTTGGTTCATATTTTAGCTCATGGAAAGACGCAACTTGCATGGCCTTGACCTTGACCTCTAACCTTGACCTAAAAAAAGTTCGACCAAGGTCAAAGTTTCCGAAAAATAGAATTTCATCAAATGCTTCCATAAGATGCACCTAGTCCATCCAGAATAGAACCCATTAAATCTTTTATGTCAAAGGTCAAGGTCGCACAAAATGTCAGATTGGCCATAACTTCTGTTCTCGTCATCGTAGAGACTTCAGACTTGGTTCATATTTTAGCTCATGGAATGACGCACCTTGCATGGCCTTAACCTTAACCTTTGACCTTGACCTCCAAAAGTTCGGCCAAGGTCAGAGTTTCCAAAAAAAAAATCATCAAATTTCGAAACAAATGCTTCCATATGATGCATAGGCTCACAGTTGATGCCCATACCAATTTTCAGGACAATCTTTGGCGGAGGTGTGCACTCTACGAGTGCTATGCGTCTAGTTATTGTTATTATTTCGCAGTTTCTCTTATTATTTGTATCACGAATAATATTAACATAATTATTGTATTTCTACTATTTTAACTACTACTACTGCTACTGCTACTACTACTACTACTACTACTATTGATACTACTACTACTGCTACTACTAGTACTACTACTATTACTACAACTACTACTACTACTACTACTACTACTACTACTACTACTACTACTACTACTACTACTACTGCTACTACTACTACTACTACTACTACTACTACTACTGCTACTACTACTACTACTACTACTACTACTACTACTACTACTACTACTACTACTACTACTACTACTACTACTACTACTACTACTACTACTACTACTACTACTACTACTACTAACACTCCTACTTTTTTTTTTTTTTTTACAACAAAGGAGGCAGCTCAAGGGCGCACAAAAAAGAAAACAATAATAAAAAAAAGCCCGCTACTCGCTGTTCCTAAAAAAGAAACAAAAGAGGTGGCCGAAAGGAAGATCAAATACGGGAGGAAAGGTGTCCTGATACCCTCCTCTTGAAAGAGTTCAAGTCGTAGGCAGGAGGAAATACAGATGAGGGAAGATTGTTCCAGAGTTTACCAGCGTGAGGGATGAAAGAGTGAAGATGCTGGTTAACTCTTGCATAAGGGGTTTGGACAGTATAGGGATGAGCATGAGTAGAAAGTCGAGTGCAGCAGGGCCGGGAGGGGGGAGGCATGCAGTTAGCAAGTTCAGAAGAGCAGTCAGCGTGGAAATATCGATAGAAGATAGAAAGAGAGGCAACATTGCGGCGGAATTTAAGAGGTAGAAGACTATCAGTATGAGGAGGAGAGCTGATGAGACGAAGAGCCTTAGCCTCCACTCTGTTCAGAAGAGCTGTGTGAGTGGAGCCCCCCCACACATGAAATGCATACTCCATACGAGGGCGGACAAGGCCCCTGTATATGGACAGCAACTGTGCAGGGGAGAAGAACTGGCGGAGACGGTTTAGAACGCCCAGCCTCGAGGAAGCTGATTTAGTAAGAGATGAGATATGAAGTTTCCAGTTGAGATTTTGAGTTAAGGATAGACCGAGGATGTTTAGTGTTGAGGAAGGTGATAGCTGGGTGTTGTCAAAGAATAGAGGATAGTTGTTTGGAAGATTGTGTCGACTGGATAGGTGGAGAAACTGTGTTTTTGAGGCGTTGAAGGACACCAGATTCTTCTTGCCACAATCGGAAATAATAGTAAGGTCTGAGGCTAAGCGTTCTGCAGCCTCCAGCCTTGAGTCGTTAAGTTCCTGAAGGGTGGGTCTTCTATTAAAAGGAGTTGAGTAATGCAGAGTGGAATCATCGGCGTAGGAATGGATAGGACAGTTCGTTTTGGAAAGAAGATCATCAATGAACAACAGAAAAAGAGTGGGAGATAGGACAGAACCCTGTGGGACACCACTGTTAATAGATTTAGGGGAAGAACAGTGACCGTCTACCACGGCAGAAATAGAACGGTCAGAAAGGAAACTGGAGATAAAGGTACAGAGAGAAGGATAGAAACCGTAGGAGGGTAGTTTAGAAAGCAAAGATTTGTGCCAGACCCTATCAAAAGCTTTTGATATGTCCAGTGCAATAGCAAAAGTTTCACCGAAACGGCTAAGAGAGGATGACCAAGAGTCAGTTAAGAAGGCTAGGAGGTCACCAGTAGAACGCCCCTTGCGGAACCCATACTGGCGATCAGAAAGAAGGTCAGAAGTGGAAAGGTGCTTTTGAATCTTCCGGTTAAGGATTGACTCAAAAGCTTTAGATAGACAAGAAAGTAAAGCTATAGGACGGTAGTTTGAGGGACTGGAGCGGTCACCCTTCTTAGGTACAGGCTGTATGAAGGCATACTTCCAGCAAGAAGGAAAGGTAGATGTTGACAGCCAGAGGCGAAAGAGTTTGACCAGGCAGGGTGACAGCACGGAGGCACAGTTTTTAAGGACAATAGGAGGCACTCCATCAGGTCCATAAGCCTTCTGAAGATTGAGGCCAGAGAGGGCATAGAAAACATCATTTTGAAGAATCTTTATAACAGGCATAAAGGAGTCAGAGGGGGGATGAGTAGGAGGAATATGCCCAGAATCGTCCAGAGTGGAGTTTTTAGAAAAAGTTTGAGAGAAGAGTTCAGCCTTAGATATAGATGAGACGGCAGTGTTGCCGTCAGGACTGAGGAGTGGAGGGAAAGATGAAGAAGTGAAGTTGGAGGAGAAGTTTTTGGCTAGATGACAGAAGTCACGGGAAGAGTTAGAGAAAGCAAGGTTTTGACATTTTCTATTAATGAAAGAATTTTTGGTTAGTCGGAGAATAGATCTGGCACGATTTCGGGCAGAAATGTAAAGTTCATAATTAGCATTAGTTTGAAGGCTCTGGTACCTTTTGTGAGCTACCTCTCTATCATTGACAGCACGATAACAAGCGTGATTAAATCGAGGCTTTTTAGCGTAAGGAGTAGAGAAAGAACGAGGAATGTATGCCTCCATTCCAGAGACAATCACCTCTGTGATGCGCAGAGCACACACAGAGGGGTCTTTATCCTGGAAACAATAATCATTCCACGGGAAATCGGAAAAGTACATCCTCAGGTCGTCCCACCGAGCTGAAGCAAAATGCCAGAAGCATCGCCTCTTCAGTGGGTCCAGAGGGTGTACAAGAGCGATAGGACAGGATGCAGAAATAAGATTGTGATCGGAGGAGCCCAACGGAGAGAACAGTTTGACAGAATAAGCAGAAGGGTTTGAGGTAAGGAAGAGGTCTAGAATGTTGGGCCGATCTCCAAGACGGTCGGGAATACGTATAGGGTGCTGGACCAACTGCTCTAGGTCGTTGAGGATAGCAAAGTTGTAGGCTTGTTCACCAAGATGGTCATTGAAAGAGGATGAAAGCCAAAGCTGGTGGTGAACATTGAAATCTCCTATGATGGAGATTTCAGCGAAGGGAGAGTGGGTCAAGATGTGCTCCACTTTAGAATTCAATTAGTCAAAGAGTTTTACATAGTTGGTAGAGTTAGGTGAGAGATAAACAGCACAGATGTATTTAGTAATAGAATGACAATGAAGTCTTAGCCAGATGGTGGAAAATTCAGAAGAGTCAAGGTCGTGGGCACGAGAGCAAGTGATGTCGTTGCGCACGCAGGCGCAACATCCAGCTTTGGATTGAAATTTAGGATAGAGATACTAGGAGGGAACAGAGTAGAGATTGCTGTCAGTAGCCTCAGAAACCTGTGTTTCGGTAAGGAAGAGAAGGTGAGGTTTAGAGGAGGAGAGATGATGTTCCACAGAATGAAAATTAGAGCGAAGACCGCGAATGTTGCAGAAATTGAGAAGAAAGAGGTTCGAGGAGTTATCAAGACTACTACTACTACTACTGCTACTACTGCTACTACTACTACTACTACTACTACTACTACTACTACTACTACTGCTAATACTATTACATCTCAGAGCACTGCCGCCACTGGGAGTTCAGGTGCCGGGATGGTTCGTGTATCAACAAACGATTACACTGCAACGGCTGCCGAGACTGCCGCGATGGCTCAGACGAGTGGCACTGCAGACTATACTGGTTCTGGCCGCGGCCATGGCACCATGGTAATACAGACACACGCAGACATACACTGGTTACATATACTGGTTGTGTTCTATATATTGCCTTCGTATTGTATAGACTACCTTTGCAAATAGGCCCCTCCCCATTAACCATTTGGTGGTCATTATTTCGGCCCCCAACCCAAGAGGGAAGGCACTGCTGTAAGCCGAAAGCAACCCATCCCATCAGGACACTTGACGGAGAGGCACTACTTGGCCCAACGGAGGCAGTGTGTGGAGGCATGAACAGGGGCCACCGCTCTAGACACGGCTAAGGGAGGAGACACTTCTGTAAGCCGTAAGCAACCCACCCCATCAGGACACTTGACGGAGAAACACTACTTGGCCCGACGGATGCGGTGTGTGGAGGCAGGTGGGGAGGCCTTGGGAAGATGATGAACTGCTCTGTAGTGCCGGTGTAGTGGACCAGACACTCCCCCGGAGGATAAGTTTCCAAAGTAGCAACAACGGCTGACTCCTTAAGGCACAAGACCCAAAACAAGATATATCTGTGCGACCTACAGTGCTTGATGTGTTCTCCAGACCGTATACCGCAGTCAGTCCGCTAATCAGTCCTCAGTTCACTCAGCGTCAAGGTACAGTGTACACACAAAGTATAGCACTGTAACATGAGTCTCTGCTGACTGGACGCGATGGCCCATTGTTTCATTCACTTCTCGGCAGTGTGGTTGAGTGGTTACCATGCGGGCCCCGCATTCAAGACGTTCTGGACGACGCGGGTTCGAATCCGGCCGCTACCAACTGGGACTTTTCAGTCACCCCCGACTGGCCTAAGACTACCCACATGCTATCCTGAAGACCACCCATCAACCCGGACTCTAGAAGAAACCGTTCAAGTGACTCAAGAATGAATTCGGAGGGGCAGCATGAGCCAAGAATAAAAATGGCGCCAATATAAAAATTACCTGAGCCATGAAGCACTTGGGCCGGCCACCAGGCCCGTGAAGAATTCCTACCGACGCTATAGGCTAACACTTACAAAAAAATCTGAGGTCTTTGGGGTTCAGGAGATATGAAAATGACAGCGGGCTTTTTTTTTATCTTCCTGACCTGCCTTTTTTGCTGTAAAAAAAATCTTTAGCAACTCCCATCGTCTGCAGCTCTGGGGCGTGGGGGCCGCGCATGCGCAATTGTTGGTGTGGGAACTTCTTGCCCGCCACAACGGTTGTAGTATTTTGAGTGACCTAAGAAGGATCATGTTTGGGGGCCAGTCGTGTACTCCGTCCTGTATTTATTGGGGTAATTGCATTATATGAAAGTGTCACATCTCAATAAAATAACGATTTTTTCAAGGAATGTACTGAGGGTTCCTGCTTCCCTGGGTTCTCCAAATGATTCTGTCCACTGTTAGAACTTTAGAACTTTTTACTGCACACTTTGCAGGAGCAGCGTCTACTGCCTTTTTGTTGCTTTTCTTCCCCCTGAGCGGCTTCCTCTCCTTATAAAAAAAAAGTAGGTGCCTGCGTCCCTTACACATGTTTGGCTGCAGTTCTCTCTCTAATGAACTGTTCCTGGCATGCCATTTATCTGTAGCCTTTATCAGCATTATCGTGGTTTTATTTAAACAGCTGTTGGTGTAT
Organism: Eriocheir sinensis; assembly: GCF_024679095.1. Taxonomy (NCBI): domain Eukaryota; kingdom Metazoa; phylum Arthropoda; class Malacostraca; order Decapoda; family Varunidae; genus Eriocheir; species Eriocheir sinensis. The sequence continues at coordinate 138,619 of NW_026111533.1, read as the reverse complement.
TGTAAGTAATATTAATAAAAACACAGATTGACTTGCACGATCACCTAACAAGCGAGTGTGACAACCTGGCTTCGATGCTCCACAAGTGACGAGTGGACGGAAACACCAAAACATGGCGACGTCACCGCTGCAGGAATGTTTCTGGTCATGTTTTGCTTCGTGAGATCAAGGAGGATATTAAGTGTTTGATATATTTGATTACTGATATATACAGCTTGGTTTTATCTGATAACACACACACACACACAGACACTCAAATGTCTCTGGCATTGAGTCACACATTCCACGAGCTTTATCTACTACTCATGCTAAAAATCCTTGTTTTAATCAAGCTTGTTCTCGTGCTATTAAAGATAGAAAAGCAGCTCACAAACGGTACCAGAGCCTTCGCACTCCCGCTAATCACGATCTGTACATTTCTGCCCGGAGTCGTGCCAAATCTATTCTCCGACTTACCAAAAACACTTTCAAAAATAGAAAGTGCCGCATTCCTGCTTCTTCTAATTATTCCAGGGACTTCTAGCACCTAGATAAAAATATCTTCTCCAATTTCACTTCGTCATTTTTTTCTGGAGTTTTCCAGCAGAAGGAATAAAAGAATGAAGATTATTATTATTATTATTTTTTTTTTACGTTGTTGCCTATCGCGCCGGTAGGCATCTTCCCGGTGGGGCCTGATGGTCGGCCCAAGGCTTCTTCCAGGTGGGGCCTGATGGTCGGCCCAGCCCGTTCTGGCGCAGGCGAGTGTTTATAGTGGCGCCATCTTGCATTGGCTCATGCTGCCCCCAGGAACTCGTTCTTGATTCGCTTGGACGGCTTCCTCTAGAGTCCGGGTTGATGGGTGGTCTTCAGGACAGCATGTGGGTAGTTTTAAGCCACTCGGCGGTGACTGAAAAATCCGAGTGGTAGCGTGAGGATTCGAACCCGCGTCGTCCATCACGCGGCGAATGTGGGTCCAGTACGCTATCACTTCGGCCACCGCCTACCCTTGATGCTGGTGAAATCTTGCAAAAAGAGATTTAGAAAGAATAAGGATGAGCAAAAGTGAAAAATCGTGTGCAGCTGGACCACGGGAGGTGGGGAGGCATACAGTTAGCAAGGTCAAAAGAGCAGTCAGCATGAAAATATCGATATAAGATGGAAAGAGATGCAACACTGCGGCGGAATTCATGAGGTAGACGACTACCGGTAAGAGGAGGGGAGTTGATGAGTCGAAGAAGCTTTGACTCTACTCTGTCTAGCAGAGCTGTATGTGTGCAGCCATTACACATTATAAGATACATACTCCATACAAGGGCGGACAAGCCCTCTGTCTATGGGAAGCATCTGGTAGGTGGAAAAGAACTGGCAGAGACGATACAGAATGGCCAAGTCGAGGAAGCTGATTTAGCAAGGGAGGAGATATGAATATGTTCAGTGAAGATTTTGAGTTAAGGACAGACCGAGAATGTTTATTGTTGGAGGTGCTAACTTTTTGTTGCCGAAAACTACGGATAGGTATTTTGAAGATTTGTCGAGTTGACCGTGGAGAATTTGAGCTTTTGAGGCATTGAAGGATACCAAGTTCCTTCCCCTCCATTCAGAATTGATAGTAAGATCTGAGGATAAGCGTTCTGCAGCGTCCAGCTGAGAGTCATGTAATTACTATATGGAGGGTCATGCGTTGAAAGATGTTGAGTAATGCAAGTCATTAGCGTAGGAGTGGCTAAGTTTTTTTTATCTCTATGACGCCGGTAGGTTTCTTGGGGGCCTAATGGTCGTCCCCAGACTGTTATGGCGCAGACAAGTGTTTATAGTGGCGCCATCTTGCTTGGGTCATCCTGCCCTCCGGAACTCAACTCAGATCCTACTTTAAGAGAGAATCTAAAGTTCAGGTTGATAGGTGATCAGTTGATAGGTGGTCTTCAGGACAGTATGTGGACAATCTTAGGCCATTCGTCGGTGACAGAGAAATCTAAAAAAAGCTTTGAGCGGCGGGCGGTACGCAAACCCGGGTACTCTTAGACACGGCACCCGCACGCTAACCACTCAGCCACCGCCTCCTCTTGAAATGGTTATTAATGGACAACAGAAAGAGAGTAGGAGATATAACTGTGTTCCTTGGGGCACCACTGTTGATAGGTTTAGGAGCAGAACAGTGTAAGTCTATCACAGCAGTGAGAGATCGTCCAGAAAGAAAATTGGAGATAAAAGTACATAGAGAGGGATAGAGTCAGTAGCAGGGTAGTTTACGTAGAAAGCAAACATATGTGCCAAAGTCAGTCAAAAGCTTTCGAGATGTCTAATGCTACAGCAGAAGTTCCACCGAAACGGCTAAGATATGATAACCAGGAGTCAGTTAGGAATGCAAGAAGATCACCCTTGCGGAACCCATACTGGCGATCAGACAGGTCAAAAGTTGATAGTCGCTGAAGAATTTCCTTGTCAAGGATTCAATAAAAAGCTTTCGAAAGACAGAAAAAGTAGAGCTATAAGACGGTAGTTTGAGGGATCGGAACGGTCACCCTTCTGAGGCACAAGCTGTATGCAGGAGTACTCCCTGCAGGAAGGTAAGGTAGATTTTGAAAGGCAGAGATGAAAGAGTCAGATCAGGCAGGGTGTCAGCACGGAAACACAGATTTTAAGAACAATAGGAGGCACCCCATCGGGTCTATAAGCCTTCTGAGTGTTGAGGCCAGAGAGGGCATAGAAAACATCGCTCTTAAGGATTTAAACAAGAAGTATAGTGGAGTCAGAGGTGGGTGAGTACGAGGAATATGCCCTGAATCGTCCAAAGTGAAATTTTATTTTTGAGGAGAGCAAAGTTGTAGGCTTGTCTACCAGGCTGGTCAGTGAAAGCGTATGAAAGCTAAAGCTGATGGTTAAAACTGGAACCCCATAAGATGGAGATATAAATGAAGGGAGAGTGAGTCAAGATGTGCTCCACTTAAGATTTCATATAGTCAAAGAACTTTACATAGCTGGTAGAGTTAGGTGAGACATAGACAGCACAGATGTATTTAATAATAGAATGACAATGATGTCTTAGCCAGATAGCAAAAAATTCTGAAGAATCAAAGTCGTGGGCACGTGAGGATGTGATGTCGTTGCAACGCAGATCCAACCTTGGATTTAGATTTAGTATATAAATAGTAGTAGTAAATATAGTAAAGATAACTGCTAGTAGCCTCAGAAACCTGGGTTTCGATGAGGAAGAAAAGGGGAGGTTTAGAGGAGGAGAGATGGTGTTCCACAAAACGGAAAATAGTACAAAGACCGCGAATGCTGCAAAAGTTGATGAAGAGAAAGTCGGAAGAGTATCAAGACACCTCTTTGGTCTAGAGCCAGGAGTGAATTATTCATGACATCCTTGCATTGCATTAATCCCCCAGCTGAATAGTCACCGTGGGCGCCCGAAAACGCCCTAACCGCCGCCATGTTCGGCAACATTTTCATGGGTCTTTGGCCAAAGTTGCAAGACAATTTGTTAAAGACAACATATGATAACGTAAAAGCCAAAATAAAGAACGAAATAACTACATGTGAATCACCAAGATGGTTCTCCAGACACCTGTCACACCTTTTACTTTTTTTCATAATTTCAACACCTGTCTTTATCTAAAACCCTTCTTTCCTGTCCATTTTTTTCTTCACAATTTCAAAACTCGTCTTTATCTTAAACCCTTCTTTCCCCTCCACATTTTTTTCGTAATTTCAAGACTCCATCTATAACCCTTCTTTCATCCCCATACTTTTTTTATGATTTCAAAACTCGTCTTTCCTACAACCCTTCCTATCTGTCCCTTTCCTTCTCTCTGTTCCCCTGAGCAGCCACCTTTTCTCTAAAAAAAAAATATATATACATATATATATATATATATATATATATATATATATATATATATATATATATATATATATATATATATATATATATATATATATATATTGCACACCCCTTTGGTCTGATCGTCATTTTCTGACTCACAGCTCTCAGCCCTGTCACCGAGTCATCCTCCCATAAATCACTGGCGCTTTCCTGTGTCTTATCTTTTTACTCCTATCTCATCTTACCAAAGACTTCTGACGTCTGGCACATAATTAGTTTTTTATTAGCTAACTCGAGCCATCTGCACACTTCCCCCTACACACCTTCCAGCCCCAATTTTGTCATCCTCAGCAGGTTTGTTAGCTTTACCAGGTCACTTGATAACATATCTTTGACTTGTTACCTTAAAATAATATTTTCAGCCAACAGATCCCTAATTCGTTTCCTCAGACTGCTTCAGCTTAGGAACTGGTCTTGTAACTATTAATTTTAACTTAAAAGGTTCTGGAGTCGTCGACGGCGTGCTAATGTCGGCAGCGTTTTATTGATTTTGCAACAGCCAGGGATCGCTTATCATTAATACTTGCTTCCTGTTGGTTATCACGTCTCACTGATAAGTAACCACATCGATAGGAACACGTCATATTCGGTGTATTTCCTGCCTCTTATCACCTCCTACGCCTTAATCTTACTTTTTTGTCATTGCCTAGATAGCCCGTTCTCTATGCATTCCGTGCCTATACCCATTTCAAAATGGCGGAAGTCGTGGCCTTACATATATGCCCAGAGCCACCCTGAGCCACGCTACTTTGTTCCGCTCGGCCCCAGCGTGCGGGTCCCGTGTGTGTCAGAGGAGGCAAAGAAGCTCACCCCCCAGCCGCCGCCATGCCGCCGCTGCGCTCCCTGGTGGTGGTCCTGCTGCTCGCCGCCTTCCTCGCCCACTCTCTGCCTCAGGTAGACCAGAGACATGCGAGCATTAGGGACAATGAGCAGAACCTAGGAAGCGCTACAGACCGTCACAGTTCTGAGGGAGAACGCGGATGTCACACTCGCCATTGGCTTCAAAATTTGAGACAATCCTGAGTAGAGGAGTCTGAGGGGATGCCCACATAGCTCATGGGTTTAGGAAGGCGATAGATCGTGGCACAAGTTACTTGGTATGGGAAGGGGACCTGCAGGGTTATTTAAGCGTGTTTAATACACAGTAACTAACAGCAATCCTTGCGATGTCCCAAAGTATTTATTTATTTTTTTACATCCCCGCCTATAGAGCCGGCAGGCTTTCTTCAGGAGGCCAGATGGTCGGCCCAAGCCCGTCGTGGCGCAGGCAATTTTTTTTTATAGTGGCGCCAATTATGCTTGGCTCATGCTGCCCCCCCAGAACTCATTCTTGATTCACTGGACGGTTTCTTCTAGAGTCCGGGTTGATGGGTGGTCTTCTGGACAGGATGTGCGTAGTCTTAGGCTACTCGGCGGTGACTGAAAAATCCCAGGTGGGGATTCGAACCGACGTTGTCCATGGCATGGTGAATGTGAGCCTAGCACGCTAAGCACTCAGCCACCACCTACCCATGTATAGCATTTGAGCAGATATTTTGAACGTATGGTGTTGGGACGAGACTTGGGATAAAGTGTCGCTTCATTGAACACGAATTGACAACAAAAACTTCAGAAAACTCGTAAAATCAACTTAAAATCTTAACCATAAACTGGGAAAAAAATATCAGACAAGTGTCACTGAAACTATTTGAGTTTGGAATAAATGGTTAATCTCTTTGTAACTAATACTGTTTTGCAAACCCCCAAGGTATATTAATAAATATGTGACCCTTGTTATTTTATCTGAATCGTTTTCTCTCGAGAAAAATATGTAATAAAGAAACAGCTAATTGGTGATTATGCGATAGTTACAGCAATGGATAAAACGCAACACACGAACTATTTCTCGCAGTTAAAGTTCATTACATCGGGACAAAAATCATGTATACATATTAAGCAAATTCATATGCATATAAGAAAGGACATACTCTTCCATTTACCGTTCTGATACGTAATAAGATTAGATAAAGATTGCCTTAAATTATCACAATGCTGAGGAAGTCTTTAACTCTAAATCTACTCAAAGAAAAATCAAGTTGATTCTTTTTGGTATGAAAACTCAATTATCATGTTAGGACAGCTTGTTGGGAGGGTGGGTCAACCCCAAGGATTCATCGGTATTACGAAGAATTCCAATTCTCCTTCAATATGATTACGAGCGACCTTCTTCTAACTCCGCCACCAAATGGTCTGAAAACAAAACACGCCCACCGTGGTGACAGTGAACACGGAGACGACATCTGAATGATCGGTGTTGCTCAGAGGTACCACCGGGAATGGTGTCGTAGGGTGGGAGAGGCAATGTGCCCCGGGGTATACTCCCGTGAACTGATATATTTAACGAGGGACAGGAAAATGTATGCGTAGTCTCCTACATTTATTTTTGACGCCATTTTTTTTCGTGTGTGTGTGTGTGTGTGTGTGTGTGTGTGTGTTATCACGCATCTACACGAGTCCTCTATGTCTCACTCTCCTCTCTCCCATTACATGGTCAGGATGGCCCGAGCCGAAACTTAGACTTTACTTTTGCGGACAAGACGAGGGTGCTGGCCAGCAGGGTGTCAGGCCGTGACCTGACGCGACCTCGGCGACAATCTTCGTCAAGCAGGCTCGTGGACTACCAAGGAGGCTCAGGAAAGCTGGAGTACAAGGACGAGAGAGACATGGACGAGCCTGGGACTGACTCGGGTGAGCTGGTTTGTTTGATTCTTGCCTTTATTGCAGCAAAGTAAAAAGATGGGATGCATGTCAATGGTGGGCCATTCCCACATATGTTCTTTTGTAGATATAAGGTTAGGAACTTCTCCCTCAGCAGGAGAGGAACAACATGTCCGTTTTTTGTGTGAGTTCAATTCTATGACGACGACGAAGGAAGGAAATGTTAACCTCTGGAACTTCAGAGCTATGCTTAATATTTATCGTAGGTATGTCTTCCACAGTTAGATTCACATTAAAAAAACGTGGAGTGGGTTGTCCTTGGGACGACTACCATATGTGTCAGAGTGGCCGTATAATTTGTGGTGTGCATGTGTGCGACGCCAAGGTGGACTGTCCGGATGGGGACGACGAGCAGGACTGTGGGGAGTATGTGTGAGTACGTGTGTGTGTGTGTGTGTGTGTGTGTGTGTGTGTGTGTGTGTGTGTGTGTGTGTGAGGGGGGGGGGGGGAGAGAGAAGGGAGAGAGAGAGAGAGAGAGAGAGAGAGAGAGAGAGAGAGAGAGAGAGAGAGAGAGAGAGAGAGAGAGAGAGAGAGAGAGAGAGAGATTTACATAGATTTACATAGAAAATCAGACCACACAGACCCCATGGTCCAGCCTTGGTGGTCTGTCCTTAAACCTAAGTGATTTTACATTAATCAGAAGACTCCAAAACGTTGCATTTCTACTCTAGTTGATATTAAGTTGAAGGAAGTGACGGTCGAGCTTATTTTTGAAGGAGTCAATCGTGTTACACTGGACCACTGACGGTGGAAGCTTATTCCATTCTCGCACTACAACGTTGGTGAAGAAAAATTTGGTGCAGTCTGAATTTACTTGTCTACATCTGAGTTTTACGCCATTGTTCCTCGTGCGCAAAGTGTCATCGATCATAAACAATGTTGATCTGTCTACATTCGTGAAACCATTAAGTATTTTAAAACATTCGATCAGTTTTCCTCGGAGGCGACGTTTCTCAAGAGAGAACATGTTAAGGGTAGAAAGCCTTTCTTCGTAGGATTTGTTGCGCAAGGAAGGGATCATTTTCGTTGCCCGACGCTGAACACCTTCTAATTTAGCAATATCCTTTGCATGGTGGGGAGACCAAAACTGTACCGCATATTCCAAGTGGGGTCTGACTAAACTGTTGTAGAGCGAGTATTACATCTTTATTCTTGAATACAAAGTTTCTTTTAATGAAGCCCAACATTCTGTTCGCTTTATTTGCTGCATCGATGCATTGCTGTGAGAATTTGAGGTTTGACGCGATTTTGACCCCCAAGTCTTTGACGCATTGAACGCTTTTGAGTTTAACGCCGCGCATTTCGTATTCGAACTTCTTATTCCTCGTTCCAACTTGAAGGACCTGGCACTTGTCTACGTTAAAGGGCATCTCCATCTATCCGACCATGTTGAAATTTTGTGCAAATCCTCTTGGAGGCTTTGCCTGTCTTCGTCAGTGAGAACCGAGTTGCCAATCTTTGTGTCGTCTGCAAATTTACTAATGCGGTTATTGAGTCCAACATCCACGTCGTTGATGTAAATAATGAAGAGCACTGGGCCAAGGACCGAGCCCTGAGGGACGCCACTAGTGACAGGCGCCCACTCTGAGTTAAATCCGTCAATCACTACTCTTTGTTGTCTGTTGCTCAACCAATTCGCGATCCATTGGTTTACTTGACCGTCAATACCTATTTGCTTTAATTTGTAAAGTAATTTATGATGCGGGACTTTATCAAACGCTTTCTGGAAATCAATATAGACTACGTCCAGTGATTTGGTTACGTCATAAAGAGTGAAGAGGTCGTTATAAAAGGTTAATAGGTTTGATAGGCAGGATCTTTTGTTTCGGAAGCCATGTTGTGAGTCCCCAATCAATGAGTGGCTTTCAAGGTAATTCACAATTTTGTCTCTAATTATGCCCTCAAGTAGCTTACCTACAACCGAAGTTAGACTAATGGGCCTGTAATTACCTGGTACTTTTTGTCTCCTTTCTTGAAAATCGGTGTCACGTTAGCCTTTTTCCAATCTGAAGGGACGATGCCTTGTCGCAAGGACATATTGAATACGGTTGTGAGGAGGAGAGTATTTCGCTCTTTGTTTCTTTCAGCAGAGTTGGATATACTTTGTCAGGTCCAGGACTTTTATTTGTTTTAAGTGAATGGAGAGCTTTAAGGACTTCATCGGTTGTTATTTCAAAATTAGGCAATGCATGCTCGAGATTTACAATAGTACTGGTGTTGGTGGTAGCGAGAGGAAGACTGTTAGTATTAAACACCGAGGAAAAGTAATTGTTTAAGAGGTTTGCAATGTGTTGGCTGTCAGTCACTAGTGCACCGTCGCTGTTTGTTAAAGGTCCAATACCACTTTTGATCGCCTTTCTGTTGTTTATGTAACTGAAGAAAGATTTCGGATTATTTTTACAGTTGGCTGCAATATTTTCTTCGTATCTACGCTTTGCCTGACCTACTAGTCTTTTTACTCGTCGCCTGGCATCATTATAAAGTCTAATGTTTTCGGGCGTGCTTTGTTCTTTCTTTAGCCTGTAAAACAATTTTCTCTCATTGACTGATTGTTTAATTTCGCTATTGAACCACGGTGGGCTTTTATTAGTGTTAATTCGCTTCTCGCACAAGGGGACGAATGTGTTCTGCTGAGTGAGTAAGTGATTTTTAAGGCTTAGCCAGGCTTCCTCTACGTTGCCGTCATCTGATAGTTGTATTTCTGTTAGTTTTTGTCGGATTTCTACGAAGTTAGCTCTTTTGAAATTGGGCACCTTTACTTTATTTTCAGTCACTGATGATTGAGCTTTAATGTCGACGCGCACTAATTTATGATCGCAAGAACCGAGGTGTTCTCCTACCGTGACACTACTGATTAGGTTATCTTGGGTCGTTATAGCAAGGTCGAGTATATTATTTTGTCGAGTTGGCTCAGAAACCATTTGGCTTAGATAATTTTCTTCTAGAAATTCGATCATTCTATGTGACTCGCCTTCTGTACCTGACAGTGTCGCCCAGTCGATATGGGGGAGGTTAAAGTCTCCTAATATCAGTGTGTCGCTGTTATTAAGTGACTGCCTTAAGACGCTGCACATTTCAAGGTCGTCATCGAGTGATTGCCCGGGAGGTCTGTAGGTGACAGATATATTTAAGTTGACTTTTGCAATGTTTACTCGCACGCACAAATGTTCAACGTTACTGTTTCCCGGTGTTTTGTCAGTGGGTTGCAAATAGCTTTTGACATAAAGGGCGACGCCACCGCCTCTACGGTTTACACGATCTTTGTTGAAGAGTCTGTAGCCATCTATGTTGTATTCGGAACTTAAATCAATATTTGTGGTGTCGATAAATGTTTCGGTTATAGCAATTATGTCAAAATTTTCTGTTAAAGCAAGACATCTCAGTTCATCAAATTTGTTTCTTAGGCTACGTGCATTGAAACTGAGGATTTTTAAGTTATCTAGAGGCTTAGTAATAGAGGTGGTGGTACTTGCGGGATCACGGTTACGGGTTTGTCGTGATGCACGGCGTCTATTTACACGGGTGGGGTGGAGGGACGTGGCCGTGACTCGTTTTTTGTTCGGATGACACGCACTGCTTCGTTGAGGAGCCTTCCGAGTCTGGCTGCCCCGATGGGAGAAAGGTGCAATCCGTCCCTGTGGAAGAGCTCATTTTGTCCATAGAAATTGTCCCATGCGTTTAGGAACTCCACGTCAAGCTCCCTACAAAGAGTCTGTAAGCGGTTGTTTAGGCTGAAGGCCTTACTGAAAAAGTCGCTCTCCGCCCAAGTCCGTGGTAGAACTCCTGAAATCAAAATGTTAGGGGATTTAGTCTTATACTGCTGGATGAGCCTACGGTACTTCTCCAGGAGTTCCTCAGACCGGGTCGTGGTGACGTCGTTCGTACCTGTGTGAATAACAAACAGTGAATCATTAGTAGCCTGGGGGGAGATCTCCTCAAGAGCAGCAGTTATGTCGTCGATCCCAGCACCAGGATAGCAATAGTTCCGTCTTCGACGAGGAACTCTGCCGCAGAACTCAACGACCTGCTGGCGAATCATGGAGTCACCCACCAGGAAGGTGCTCTCCTGCTCGTCCTCCTCCTCCAGAATGGCAAACCTGTTGAAGCAATGAACAGGATAAATCGCTTGTCTGGCTGGTTTGGCTCCTCCATTCACGACGGTGAAGCCATCATGGGCGGTGCCACTAGCATCCTCCCGTTGCGTGGTGTTGTCCGCTGGTGTCGACGGTACCGCTGAGGGCAAGGGGGCGGTTGGAGAAGGGTTTGGCACCACAGCAACGTTAGCCTGGATGAATTCCTGCAAGGAGGCAACAGTGCGAGAAAGCTCTAGAGAGAGAGAGAGTCGCGTATATGTTTTGTTCTTTTCTTTGGCGATAAGCAAGAAAGGTAAAATCAATTCTATGATGTTATGCGCATTCTAATAATCCTGTGCGTGTCTGTTTTTCAAAGCTGGACCCGCATTTGATATAAGTGAAAGGAGTTGTCCCGGGGACAACACATACACGTGTGTGAGCGGCGATACAATTTGTAGAGTGAATATTTGCGACGGCAATAGGGACTGTCCGGATGGGGACGACGAGCAGGACTGTGGTGAGTATCGAGGGGGGGGTAGGGGGGGAGAGAGAGAGAGAGAGAGAGAGAGAGAGAGAGAGAGAGAGAGAGAGAGAGAGAGCGTGTCTCAATGCCCATTTCTTTCATATATCTTTCTCTCACACACACACACACACACACACACACACACACACACACACACACACACACACACACACACACACACACACACACACACACACACACACACACACACACACACACACAGAGTGCAGCGCCGACAAGTTCCTTTGTGATAAGACCAAATGCATACCTAATACTTGGCTCTGTGATGGCGACGAGGACTGTGAGGACAAGACAGACGAACAGGACTGTTCAGGTTAGTACAAAACAGATGATCGACGGAATGCTGGGAATGAGAGCGGGAAAGCGGAATAGAAGTAATCAAGGCGGGCGTAGGGAAGTCGAAAAAGGAGAAAAAGTGGAAGTATTATTGGGAAATGGTTTATGTAGGGTTTGGAAAGAGTCGATGTGAAAGATAACTGTGCTCGACTGATATTCTACAGCAAAAATAGACTGAAACGGGCTAATGGGAAGGGGATTAATCGGTGGAAGAGGTTTATTAGTGTGTCCTGATAATGGGTTTGAGAAGTTTAAGTATGCTTAAGAATTTAGACGGGCGTTGGAAAATTAATGGAAAGATGATAGACTCGTGTGAGGATAAATAGGAAAGGGACTGATGTAGGGCATGGGAAAGTTTGAGGTGCTTGAGAGGGTTAAGGTTGGGGAGCTGAAAGGATAATGAAAAAGGGATAAATACTATAAGCGGGAAAAATGCGACTGAAGCCGGGCTGGGGAGGGTTGATGTAATGCTTAAGACTGACTGGATGTGTACGACGAGGGCCTATGTTTGACTGATGTTCTTTGTTAATTTCTTTCCCGCTTGTCTTACTTCACTGCACTACCGATCTTCTGGCCATCATCCATTCCCCTTCGTCCTCCAGCATTTTCATTCAATTTTATTTTTTCTGTGCTTTGCGTGGTTGTTTTAAGAAGGATTTGTGAAAGTTAATTTTCTTTATAGCAGCAATACTTGTTTTTCCTCGGTAAATGTTCAGTATATGTTTGTGTGGAGCCGACTGTACTTTTCTTGATAGTTAATCTGTTTAGACTTGTGACTTCGTTTTTTTGAGACACAGTAACATACGTTAGGGTTGTATATCACTATGACTTGATATTGTTGATATTATTTTTTCCTGTGTGTAGCTACGTGTGCATCGCCGAAGAATTTCACCTGTAGTGACGGCACGTGTGCTGCAAGATGTGACGGCAACTATGAGTGTCTCGACAACGCTGATGAAGAAAACTGTCCTTCTACCACTACCACCACCACCCCCACCCCCCCCATCACCACCACTACTCCTGCTTTTAGTGAGTGGTCATATTTCTCCCTCTAGAATCCATATTGGCTTTGTTATCGCCAACATTACCATTTTTTTTGGTTTATGATCCAAAATACCGGTGCCGCACTTCCGCCAGCTCCAGAGTAGGTCTAGCCTGCGTACAGTTGAGTTGTTAGCCACGCAGCGTTGTGAATCTTTGACGGTGGTCCAGTATAGTGAAGCCAGATTCCCTAGATCGTTTTGTCGTTGGCTCCCGCGGGTCAGTCCCGCCATGCCACTTTGCCACACAGTCCCAACACCTTCTCTTCCCCTCATATATTAACTCCTTTTAACTTCAAAATAAAACTAATTAACGATTTAATAATCTAATAGGGGTATGCAGTGCTATGATTGTTTCGTTTTTAGGATAATAACAATGATTTTGTATGAATACCACAACACTTGATTGTATTGTTTTACAACGCTGTCAGTGTGCTGACGGGCTGCCCCACGATAGTCCCTCCAGGCCACCCGCCAGGATAGTAGCTGCCCTCGCTCTCATTGTCCGTCCCCACCCACGCTCGTGTGTGTGTGTGTGTGTGTGTGTGTGTGTGTGTGTGTGTGTGTGTGTGTGTGTGTATGTGTGTGAGAGAGAGAGAGAGAGAGAGAGAGAGAGAGAGAGAGAGAGAGAGAGAGAGAGAGAGAGAGAGAGAGAGAGAGAGCACGTCTATTCCTATTTCTCAAATACCGCTATATCTATCACACACACACACACACACACACACACACACACACACACACACAGAGTGCAGTAACGACGAGTTCCTTTGTGATAACACCAAATGCATCCCGAAAGACTGGCTCTGTGATGGCGACGAGGATTGTGAGGACAAGACAGACGAACATGACTGTTCAGGTGAGTACAAAACAGATGGACGACGGAATGCTGGGAATGAGAGCGGGAAAGCGGAATAGCAGTTATCGAGGCGGGCGTAAAGAAGTAAAAGATGGATGAGGAAAAGTTGGAAGTCTTATTTGGGAAATGGTTCATGAAGGGTCTGAAAAGAGTCGATGTGAAAGATTGCTGTGCTGGACTGAAATCCTATTGTGAGTGGATAAATAGGAAAGGGACGAATGTAGGGCATGGGAAAGTTTGGGGTGCTTCAGAGGGTAAAGGGTGGGGAGTTGAGAGTTTAATGAAGAAGGAATAAACAGTATAAGCGGGAAAAATGCGATTGAAGCCGGGCTAGGAAGGGTTGATGTAATGCTTAAGACTGACTGTGGATGTGTACGAGGAGGGCCTATGTTTGACTGATGTTCTTTGTTATTTCTTTCCCGCTTGTCTTACTTCACTTCACTATACCGATCTTCTGGCCATCATCCATTCCCCTTCGTCCTCCAGCATTTTCAATCAACTTTGTTTCTTCTGTGCTTTGCGTGGTTGTTTTAAGAATCATTTTGAGTTAATTTTCTTTATAGCAGCAGTATTTTTTTTTCCTCAATAAATGTTTAGTATAGGTTTGTGTGGAGCCAACTGTACTTTTCTTGACAGTTGATCTATTTGTGACATGGTTGGCAAAGCCAAAGGCGCGATGGATTTGTATTACGTTTGTAAGGATTTCACAGGCGAGAAATGGATCGGATGCTGTTTGTGCCCTAAATGGTGTCATGTGAAATGTGCTCATTTGTCTGGAATTAAGCAGGAGAATATACCTAAAGTTAATTGGATGTGCACCCCATGCCTCAATAAAGTATCTCTGGCTACCATAATTGTGAAATTGGATGAATTCAAGCAAGAATTATCTAAAGAAATATCTGTGGTATAAACTCCACTCTGGAAGAAATATCTGTGGTATAAACTCCACTCTGGACGATTCTGGGCATATTCATCCTACTCATCCCCCCTCTGACTCAACTATACCTGTTATTAAGATTCTTAAGAATGATGTTTTCCCTGCCCTCCCTGGCCTCATCCTTCAGAAGGCTTATTGGCCTGATGGAGTGCCTCCTATTGCCCTTAAAAACTGTGCTTCCGTGCTGACACCCTGCCCGGCCAAACTCTTTCGTCTCTGCCAATCAACATCTACTTTCCTTCCTGCTGGAAGTACGCCTATGTACAGCCTGTGCCTAAGAAGGGTGACCGTTCCTATCCCTCAAACTACCGCCCTATAGCTTTACTTTCCTGTCTTTCTAAAGCTTTTGAATATATCCTTAACCAGAAGATCTATAACCATCTATCCACTTCGGACCTTTTATCTGATCGCCAGTATGGGCAAACAAAACATAACAGAATGCTCAACCTAACGTTTTTCCCCAATCCCTGACCTGACCAATGATGAGGTATCATCTACCCATGGTGTGTCGGCCTTAATTTGTTACTCATTTAACTCCTGCCCAGCCCTGCCTAACTGTGTGCTGTAATGCAGGGTGTGGTGCGGGCCAGTGGCAGTGTAGAGACGGTGGCTGCATCAGTGAAAAGGACCGCTGCGATGGCTGCGTTCACTGCAGGGACGGCTCGGATGAGGAAGGCTGTCGACCTAGTGAGTACCAAAGACCGTGTGACCGTGCACTAAGGCGGCCTGCTGAGCAGTGACCTTCAAACTTCTTCTACTGTGATGCTGACATCCTTTTAAGACCTGCAACCCCTCCATGTTGTAGTCTTCTTCCTCTTCTTTTCTCTTTGGTTTCTTCTGATTATCAATTTCTTTGTTTTATTATTATTAATTATTATAATAATAATAATAATTATTATTATTATTATTATTATTATTATTATTATTATTATTATTATTATTATTATTAATTTTATTAATATCATTATTATTATTATAATTTATTATCATTACTATTATTATATAATTATTGTTATTATTTCACAGTTTCTCTTATTATTCGTATCACCAATAATATTGACATCATTAGTGTAATAATTCTACTATTTCAACTACTACTACTACTACTACTACTACTTAACCACTATTACTGCTACTAAGTCTACTACTATTACTACTATTGCTACTACTACTACTACTACTACTACTACTACTGCTACTACTACTACTACTGCTACTATTACTGCTACTAACTACTACTACTACTACTACTACTACTACTACTACTACTGCTGCTGCTACTACTACTACTACTACTACTACTACTACTACTACTACTACTACTACTACTACTACTACTACTACTACTACTACTACTACTACTACTACTACTACTACTACTACTACTACTACTACTACTACTACTACTACTACTACTACTACTACTGTAGCAGTCACCGCTCAAATTCCGTGTTCCTTCCCCTCAGTGACAAGAAAATGGGGTGCTGCAAAGAGAGACTTAAGATTCTCAGTGTTTTCATGTAATGTCCATCGTCACTGTGTCTGTCAGTCTGTCTTGTCGCGTCTTCATCGTTAACTTTCCTTGTATTTGTTTACCTTTGACTGTCCGTCCACGTTCTCTTGTTGTCCACCGTTACACATTGTTCCACACATACACCAACACTTAAATGTTAACCTACACAAACAACATTCACACAAACGCATACACAAACAAACACCTATCCTATGTGTTGTCCTTGTCGTGATGAGGTGTGTAAGTTCTGTCCAATAAAGTAACCCTGGCGGATATGATCTATCCGTGAACCGATTAGCACTTAGAACACTCGCTACCACCTACATGTGGTGACCCCGGAGTGTTTCTATGGTTCAATGGGGCTTATAGGCGGTGCAGTTTTAATTGCTCTCTCTCCTAGAGTGGAGGACCTGGGCAGGGTAACTTGTCCATTCGTCCGCCCTCTCCTGGGGCAAAAATCCTCACCTCCATTCGGGGTTCGTGGGGCTGAGCACTCAGGTCGGGAGAAACATTACGCCATAGGCGTAGTTGCCACCTTCAGGGTTTTCCCCCGCCCTCCCCTAGGCGCCTTCTGCGCCTTCCCCAGGCACCCTCTGTGCCTTCCCCAGGCACCCTCTGTGCCTTCCCCAGGCACCCTCTGTGCCTTCCCCAGGCACCCTCTGTGCCTTCCCCAGGCACCCTCTGTGCGCCTCTTCCAGGCACCCTCTGTGCGCCTCTTCCAGGCACCCTCTGTGCGCCTCTTCCAGGCACCCTCTGTGCGCCTCTTCCAGGCACCCTCTGTGCGCCTCTTCCAGGCACCCTCTGTGCGCCTCTTCCAGGCTCCCTCTGTGCGCCTCTTCCAGGCTCCCTCTGTGCGCCTCTTCTAGGCTCCCTGTGTGCGCCTCCTCCAGGCATCTTCAGCGCCCTTCAGGCATCTTTTGTGCCCCATGGTGCTTCTCCCGGCGCTCACCCACCCACCCCCACCCCTCCTCCTCCCTGCTTTTCTGCTGGTCCGGCGACTGAGACACGCACACCGTGTGACACACTACACAGACTCAGTGAACACTCAAACACAGTGCGACACATTACTGAGACACAGTGCCACACACTCAGTGTACACGCCACACACAGACTCGGTGTACACGCCATACAGACTCAGTGTATACGCCACCACACACCGCAGACTCAGTGTACACGCAGACACAGTGTGACACCCTACTGGGATTACTAGCTGCCCCCTGGATTAACCACCGCCTCCTGGATCTACCACCGCCGTCTTGGATTATCCTACACTTGTGGATCCTTGTGTACAGTGCAGTGTGTCCAGCAACAGTTCAGTGCAGCAAGTCCCCAGCAACAGTTAGTGTCAGTGTTACATACTAAGCGTATAGTGTTGTGTTACAGTGCCTTCTTGAACACTGGTTCACTCCCCGAGCCACAGAGGCCCCTGGCACGTGCCAGCGCCTACAGTACACGCAGTTCGTTTTACTCTCACGGACTGCCGCGGCTCCTGGCACATGCTAGCTCCCCTAACTTTTCAACTCGCTGTGGCCCCCGGCTCGCTGGCATCTAGCGCCTTCCCACGCAGTCGTTCGACGCACTCACGACTGCCGCGGCTCCTGGCATATGCTTGCGCCCCTCAATTCTCAACCGGCTGTGGTCCCTGGCACGCTGGCATCTAGCGCCTTATCACGACGCCCTCACGGACTGCCGAGGCCCCTGACACGCTGGCAGCTGGCGCCTTTAATACACGCAGTCGTTCTACTCTCACCGACTGCCGAGGCCCCTGACACGCTGGCATCTAGCGCCTTATCACGACGCCCTCACGGACTGCCGAGGCCCCTGACACGCTGGCAGCTGGCGCCTTTAATACACGCAGTTGTTCTACTCTCACCGACTGCCGAGGCCCCTGACACGCTGTCAGCTAGCGCCTTCACACGCAGTTCCCTCGACGCACTCTATGACTGCCGTGGCCCCCGGCGCGTTTACGCCAGTGCTTGTTGCCCATCTCCACGCCGCTCGACTTCACCATACCTGACGACGACATGCAACTCTTCCTCTACTACGGCGGTGTCCTTCAGAGCACCACTCTTCTGCTCAGGACCCGTCTACGTGGTTCGCGATTCGGGAGTGCGGATTCAAGCATTCCAGGATCTATTAAACAGCCAACCACTCAACTCACCGCAGCCCACCTTACGCAGCCCACCTTACGCAGCCCACCTCACGCAGCCCACCTCACGCTGCTCAACTCCTCGCTGCTCAACCCCTCGCTGCTCAACTCACCGCAGCCCACCTTACGCAGCCCACCTTACGCAGCCCACCTCACGCAGCCCACCTCACGCTGCTCAACTCCTCGCTGCTCAACCCCTCGCTGCTCAACTCATCGCTCCTCAACACTTCAGCTCGACTTACCGTAGCTGTCCTCACTGCACTACTCACTTCAGCTCGACTCACCGCAGCTGTTGTCACTGCATTACTCACTCCAGCTCGACTCACCGTAGCTGTTGTCACTGCACTACTCACTCCAGCTCGACTCACCGTAGCTGTTGTCACTGCATTACTCACTCCAGCTCGACTCACCGTAGCTGTTGTCACTGCATTACTCACTCCAGCTCGACTCACCGTAGCTGTTGTCACTGCACTACTCGCCCCAGCTCGACTCACCGTAGCTGTTGTCACCGCATTACTCACTCCAGCTCGACTCACCGTAGCTGTTGTCACTGCACTACTCGCCCCAGCTCGACTCACCGTAGCTGAACTACTCAACGCAACTACTCAGCGCAACTTACCGCGCATCTCGACACAACTGTACACAACGCTACTCATCGCAACGCATCACCGTCTGCCACAGCGCCCCAGCACCAGGGAAGATTTCGTTCCTCCTTCCTCGTCACTGGGGGGGAGTAATCTGTAGCAGTCACCGCTCAAATTCCGTGTTCCTTCCCCTCAGTGACAAGAAAATGGGGTGCTGCAAAGAGAGACTTAAGATTCTCAGTGTTTTCATGTAATGTCCATCGTCACTGTGTCTGTCAGTCTGTCTTGTCGCGTCTTCATCGTTAACTTTCCTTGTATTTGTTTACCTTTGACTGTCCGTCCACGTTCTCTTGTTGTCCACCGTTACACATTGTTCCACACATACACCAACACTTAAATGTTAACCTACACAAACAACATTCACACAAACGCATACACAAACAAACACCTATCCTATGTGTTGTCCTTGTCGTGATGAGGTGTGTAAGTTCTGTCCAATAAAGTAACCCTGGCGGATATGACTTTCTCTATCCGTGAACCGATTAGCACTTAGAACACTCGCTACCACCAACACTACTACTACTACTCCGTCTCAGAGCGCTGCCGCCACTGGGAGTTCAGGTGCCGGGATGGTTCGTGTATCAACAAACGATTACGCTGCAACGGCCGCCGAGACTGCCGCGATGGCTCCGACGAGTGGCAATGCAGACCACATTGGCCATGGCACCATGGTAATACACACACACACACACACACACACACACACACACACATGCACACAACGTCACCCAGTGTATACCCTTCATGATACTGTGTTCGCAGCAATCAGCCACTCTCCCTCCCCCAGTAAGCGTGTGTCTTTGGAGCGTCAAGAAGTATCAGCTGCCCACTAATGGCGTTAGACTAATGTGATTGTAGTTACCCGCTGTTTACCCCATTTAGTGTACATCACTGGCCAGTGCTAAAGTCTGGCAAATATTGGTTGTGTTCTATATATTGCCTTCGTATTGTATAGACTACCTTTGCAAATAGGCCCCTCCCCATTAACCGTTTGGTGGTCATTACTGGCCAGTCCAGAAGCCTTGCAAGTAATGGATGGATGTATATACTTATTGGAGTGTTTGTGATTTATTGTTCTCATAAGAGTAAGATGTGTTTGTCAGGGATTCATTACTCTCCCTCTCCTTCTCAGGGCGGAACAGATTTACGGAGGCCGATCCTAACCTAAGGGAGGAGGCACTGCTGTAAGCCGAAAGCAACCCACCCATCAGGACACTTGACGGAGAGGCACTACTTGACCCGACGGAGGCAGTGTGTGGAGGCAGGCGGGGAGGCCTTGGGAAGATGATGAACTGCTCTGTAGTGCCGGTGTAGCGGACCAGAAGCTACCCCGGAGGATAAATTCCCAAAGCAACACCAATGGCTGACTCCTTAAGGCACAAAACTCTAAACAAGACATATCTGTGCGGCCTGCAGTGCTTAAGGTATTCCCCAGGCTGTATGACGCAGTCAGTCAGGCAATCAGTCCTCAGTTCACTCAGCGTCAGGGTACAGTGTACTCACAAAGTGTATACACTGTAACATGAGTCTCTGCGGACTGGACGCGATGGCCCAACGTTTTATTCATTTCTCGGCTGCGTGTTGCACAACACACTAAACTAGCTACATCTTTGAGGTCTGCGGGGTTCAGGAGATATGCAAGTGAGCAGGCTATTTTGTATCTTATTAAGCTGCCTCCTTTGCTATTAAATAATCTTTATCAACACCCGCCGTCTGCAGCTCTGGGGCGTGGTGGGCTGCGCATGAGCAAGTTTTAGTGTTGGAACTTCTTGTCCGCCACACCGGTTGTAGTATTTTGAGTGACCTAAGAAGGATCATGTTTGGGGGCCAGTCGTGTACTCCGTCCTGTATTTATTGGGGTAATTGCATGATATAAAACTGTCACATGTCAATAGAATAACGATTTTTCAAGCAATGAACTGAGGGTTCCCTGCTTCCCTGGGTTTTCAAATAATTCTGTCCTCTTTCAGAACTTTATAATTTTTTACTAGACACTTTGCAGGAGCAGTGTCAGCTGGCTTTTTGTTACTTTTCTTCCCCCTGAGCTGCTTCCTTTCCTTATAAAAAACAGAAAAGCAAGTGGGTGCTTGCGGCCCTTACATAAGCCGCCCTTCTGTTTTGGCTTTAGTTCACACTTTAATGATATGATCCTGCCATGCCATTTATCTGTAGCCTTGATCAGTATTATCGTGGTTTTATTTAAAGAGCTGTTGGTGTATTGTAAGTAATATTAATAAAAACACATTGCCTTGCACGACCACCTAACAAGCGAGTGTGACAACCTGGCTTCGATGCTCCACAAGTGACGAGTGGAAGGAAACACCAAAACATGGCGACGTCACTGCTGCAGGAATGTTTCTGGTCATGTTTTGCTTCCTGAGATCAAGGAGGATATTAAGTGTTTAATATATTTGATTACTGATATATACAGCTTGGTTTTATCTAATTACACACACACACACACACACACACACACACACACACACACACACACACACACACACACACACACACACACACACACACACACACACACACACACACACACATACACACATTTATGATTTGCCAACATTCCTTTAGAATAAATATTTTATTGTGTATAACATCGAATTAAAAACTAAAAATAAAACATTTATCTACGAAGATATCTATAATTATAGTTCCAGCAGCTCGAGGAACAAAGACAACTCGTCCTGTTCCTTAAGGCTTACTCCATACTTCTTCTTATTATTATTATTCTCCTCCTCCTCCTCCTCCTCCTCCTCCTGCGTGATTTGCTCCACGTCCTTAGGATGCTTGAGTGCCTCTTCCTGCCCCTTCACTGGATTCTGCAGCTTGAGGAACACAAACAGTTCGTCTTGTTCCGTGTGGTCCATTTCCATCTCTTCTTCCTCCTCCTCCTCCTCCTTGTGTGTCACTGTCTCCTCCAGTTGAAGGAACTCTAGGAGTTCCTTTCGTTCCTCATCCTCCATTTCGTACTGTTGTTTCTCTCCGTATTTGTCCTTCACAAGCGTCACCTCCTACTCGTGACTGCCGTCAGCCAGGTGCTGGGACAGGCTCGTCATGCTTTTGCTGTATCGCCGGAACAACTTGAGGAAGGGGAGGGCCGTGGTCGGCGCCTCCACCTCCGCCCCAGCGGGCAGCAGGCTCTTCACAACGCGCACAAAACTTGCAGTCTCGCAAAAGAACGCTGTGGAGTCTGATAGTTGTGACTGGTGCTCTCTCAGATCCCAGCCATCGGTTTGACGCGGCTTTTTCAGAACTTTTAAAAATTTGTCCTTTAACTTTAAGCCCCAGCTGCCTCCCAACTATCGTTCATTGTTGTTATCTTCTCTCACTGCCTTCACCTCTTGACTTAGGGGGAGGGGAGGGGAGGGAGTGAAGAGAGGCTTGCTCTTTATATTCATCCAACGGCATCAAATTCTTTATGTATAAGAACAGGATGTTGCGGACTTTTTTTGTTATATTCATGTGGCATTTGATCTCTGTATGTGTCCATTCTGGGTCTGCTGAGGAGTGTATATAAAGTTAAGAGTAGGCAGAAAGAAGAATCAGGGTAGACGCTGAATACCTTATAGTCTTGCATTTGCCAATGGTTCATCTAACGTGGTGACTGTAGGGTAGACCTGCGGAGAACGATCGATGAACTGTACAGTCTAAAAGTAGGTCTGAATATGAGAAAGAATAAAAGGAAGATAATGGTTTATTTCTTTATTTCGTTATTTATCTTCCTTTTTTATCTTTATCCTTTTTCTCTTTCGCATTTTCTCTCTCATAAAAGATAAAAAAAAAAAAAGATTACCGCAACAGTAGGAAAAACAGGCTCAGCAGCACCAGATACAACAACAATGACAAAAAACAAAATAATGAATAGAAGGAAGGAAGCAGTGGCTGAGTGGTTAGTGAGGGCCCCGGATCCACCGCGTTCTGAACGACGCGGATTCGAATTCGCCGCTACCACCTGGGATTTTTCAGTCACCGCTGAGTGACCTAAGACTACCCACATGCTGTCCTGAAGACCATCAATCAACCCGGACTCTAGGAGAACCGTCCAAGTGAATCAAGAATGAGCTCCGGGGGGGCAGCATGAGCCAAGAAATTATGGCGCCACAATAAACACTTCCCTGCACCAAGACGGACTCGGGCCGACCATCAGGGCCCTCAAGAATGCCTACCGGTGCTACAGGCCTCGACGTAAAAAAAAGAAAGAAAAATTCCTCCCACGCTTGCTTTAGGCCAGATGAAGAAGAGGAGGCGTTACACTATGGGAGGGGAGCGAAGAGAAGGAGAGGCGACGTAACATAAGTGCAAGGGCATATTTGTATACGGGGGTGACGGGAAGAGAATTTAGAGGTAAGGAAAAGACTATCAGTAGAAGGTGGGTTATTACTCTTGTAAGTCATCTAAAGGTATAGGTAGAGTCTGTGCTACATCTAAGGTAAAGTAAGGGGCCTATGCTATATCTGTGCCTGGCCGCGGTGCTCATCTCTATCGCATGGTCCCTTGGACTTGTGGTGAATAAGAACCCATTACCCTGGGACACGGGCCAAGTGTGACGTGCGTTGTAGTCAAGACAGGCACCGAACAAGGTAGAAATGTGAAATTAATAGGATTTGGACTTTTTCAATAGTTGTTCTCTGCACGCCAAAAACATTTATTTGATAAGGTAGAGCCTCGTCTAACTTTTTATAAGATAGTTTCCGGCATCTACCTCTCTCCTTATCTATGTATTCATTTATCTATATCTATCGATCTATCTATCTATCCATCTAAAAGACTTTATACATAACGGAAAAGTTTCAGTGTAAAACGGATGATGACCACGATGATGATGTTCATGATGATGTTCATGATGTCTATGATGATGACATGAACATACAAAGTAATTTGACACATAGGCCGTGCCGATATCCAGTCCGCGGCAGAAAGGTCATGTATTCACCTCTCATACGTGTTCAAGGAGCACGAGTGAAATGGGATGGAAGAAGCAAGAGTCTTCCCATAAATTTGCCAATGAGAGAGAGAGAGAGAGAGAGAGA
The DNA here is from genome assembly GCF_024679095.1 of Eriocheir sinensis. Taxonomy (NCBI): domain Eukaryota; kingdom Metazoa; phylum Arthropoda; class Malacostraca; order Decapoda; family Varunidae; genus Eriocheir; species Eriocheir sinensis. Next base: position 114,860 of record NW_026111533.1, on the reverse strand, counting down.
GAGAGAGAGAGAGAGAGAGAGAGAGAGAGAGAGAGAGAGAGAGAGAGAGAGAGAGAGAGACGAACGGACAGACAGACAGGCTCATACGTGCACGCTGACAGACAAGCAGAGACATGCAAGTTTGACAGACAGACAGAGACGCGCAAATATGCAAGCTACAGTCAAACCATTTCAAATAGTCCGTTTGGGCGTTCGATTCCGCGGGTTCTTTCCTCCCCTTTGCTCTGCCACACTGTCCCAACACCTATCCCTTCCTCTCATATGTTACCTATAGGAAACGGAATGGAACGCCCAAACGGACTATTTGATATGGTTTGACAATAGTGAACAGACATAATATACAAACCCAAGCAAACAGACGGACAAACAAGCTGGCAAGCAGAGAAACACACACAGACAGACACACGGACAAACATTCAGACACTAACGAAGAAATAGATAAATGACAGACAGACACAGACGGATAGATTGGTAAGCAGACCGACAGACTATAAAGGCAGATAAAGACGGACAGGCATGCAGGCAGACAGACAGGCAGATAAACAAACAAACAAAAATAAGACAGAGTTGTTTGTCTTCATCAACCGTGACGTGGTGTGCTTTAATACGAATTCGTGTTTGTTTACCAGCGGCGAGTTAATATTCCTCTCCGTTTTGGGCGGAGATAATATTGTGCAGGAAAAAAATATTATTAAATGCAGATATGAATGAGTTTAATTTTTCTACTGTCCAATAGGATACACACACACACACACACACACACGGTAGCAAACCTTTATGGATACAAACTTAAAGCTTCTGTATGCTTCCAGGTCACAAGAAAAGCTGTATATGAACTAACAACGTTGCGTTAAAAAATATCACAACCCAAACAAATTCATCTACAGATCCTGCATGATGTTTCCGCGGAATGCCAGCGAGAAGGATTAAATTACGTTGAAGCGGAAAGAGAACAGGCCTAAATAATCATCATTCTCCGGACAAAATGAAGAGGGGAATATACTGTGGCAGAAGGATTATGATTACAGCTTAACCTCTATACATACACTGCACGTCCGCCTCACCTTTCTCGTGTGTGTGTGTGTGTGTGAGTGTGTGTGTGTGTGTGTGTGTGTGTGTGTGTGTGTGTGTTATTAGGGCGGCGGGTCAAGGTGGTGCTTCTAAAATGTGGCTTCTTTTCATGTAAAGAGGTGGTGGAGGCGGTGGTGGTGAAGAATGAAATTAGGAAAAGTGGAAGCAGATGGCGAGGTTGAAAAGGAAATGGATGGAAGTCGTGAAGGTTGAGAAAAGAATGAGAAGAATAAATAGGACGAAAGGAGGAGGAGGAGGAGGAGGACGATGACGAGGAGGAGGTCGGATAATAAAATCAATATAATGGAAAATAACTTCATGAGTCAACATATGCATGAGTCAACCAAGCAGTGATTAGCGGGTTTTTTCCCCCCATTCTATTATCACCCTTGAGTTGTTTCCTTGACCATAAATAAAAAAAAATAAAAAAAACAAGTGGCTAAGGGGTCAGCGTGTTGACGCGGTGTACTGGAGGACTCGGGTTCACGTCCTGCCCGCCGTTACAAGCTCACAATTTCCAGCCATCGCCGAGTGGCCAAAGACAAGTCACATGCTGTCCTGACGAAAACCTATCAGACCGCATTCTGGCGAAACTCTCTAGAAAGGATCAAGTGGAGTTTCGTGGGGCAGAATGAGCTAATCAAGAATGGCGCCACTATAAACTACCAAAAGGCTCCATTAGGAAAGTCTATGATCGCTGCAGGCCAAAAGTAAAAAAAAAAAAAGAAAAAAAAAATCCCGCTCCTACCTCGCCTATAGTGGTCCTCTTCATAGTGGAGGTTGTTGTGGACGCTGCGCTAGCGGTTAAATTAGTGGCTGGATTAACTCAACTTGTCTAAGAATGGACTACATAAGCATTGTTACCATCAACAGGAGCAAAGATCTGGAAGAAGTCATATGAAACAGCAGCAGCAGTAGCAACAGTTTTAGTTGTAATAGTAGAAGTGTCAGCGTGCGACCCCGGGGTTCAGGAGGACGCAGGTTCCCGTCCTGCCCGCCACTACAAAGAAGCTTGCAATTTTTCAGCCATCACCGAGTGGCCTATGACTACCCACACGCTGTCCTGAAGACCACCCATCAACCCGGACTCTGGATTCTCGCTCAAAATGAAGATCAAAGATGAGCTCCGGGGCGGAGGGGCAGCATGAGCCCAGTAAGATGGCGCCACTGTATACACTTGCCTACGCTATAACGGTGCTGAAGCCGACTACTAAGCTCCACCAAGAAAACCAACCGGCGCAATAGACGAAACGTTAAAAAGAAAGTAACGCTCGTAGTAGTAAGGTGGT
>NW_026111533.1:92500-110000 GCF_024679095.1 Eriocheir sinensis | reverse complement strand
CGTTCCCTATATTTTTCCGCAGTCTTCCATGCTTCCTTCTTTGTCATATACGTCTATCATTATCTTCATCTATTTTTCACATCCCTCTTGTCTTCCGTTCTTCTTTCTTCATCATATTTCTCTCTCCCTTCCATTCACCTGTTCGCCTTTCTTACGCTTCGCATCTTATCCCTTCTCTTCCCTTCCATATCTTACCTCCGCTTCCTTCTATCTCGCCGTCCCTTAAACAGCACACGCCCAGAAGTAGATTACGCCCAGGTAGTTAGTTGCTCAGGTAGCCATCAGGTATTCAATACAACCAATTAGCCTGCTTAATGCCGTCGCCATTTCGGAGTAATATGAACACATTGTCTTCCTTGAGAAGCTGGAGAAGGAGGAGAAAGAGGAGGAGGAGAAAGAGGAGGAGGAGAAAGAGAAGGAGGAGAAAGAGAAGGAGGAGGAGGAGGAGGAGGAGGAGGAGGAGGAGGAGGAGGAAACATGGACGAGCAGACAGCAGAAAGCCTATTGGCTCATTGCGAGGCTGTCTGCTTTCAGTGATTTAATCAATCCGTCAGCCAGAAAAGTGTCCTGCGGGAAGGATTAAAGCACTATTGTACATATTTAGGAATATGTTCAGTTCACTCCCGACACAGCAGTGACGATCTATGTGATTCTTAAAGGAAATGATTGTTTCCACAGTGACTACTTCAGGAAGGCTGTTCCAGTGGCGGCCAACTCTGTTCGAGATATAACTCCTGCCGATATCCTTACTGAATCTCATTGCTTGAATTGTTTTAACGTTGTTTTTTGTTCTCGGGGCAGTTTGTATTGTGAAGAGTTTGAAATGATCGATATTGCTGAACTTGTTCAGGGATACTTGAAGACTTGTTTAAGGTCTCCCCGCAATCGTCTTTTTTCCAACGTGAAAAAAATTGAATCGCTTGAGTTGTTCATTGTAAGGTTGCGTTCTCAATGATGGTATTATTTTCGTAGTGCGTCGCTGTACTCTCTCGAGTAATTTAATGTCCTTCTTGTAATTAGGACACGAAGAATTGCACGGTGTATTCCAGGTGGGGCCTTACCAGTGAATTATACAAGGATAACATGACTCCCACATTCGAAGTTCCTCGCTATGAACCCGAGGAGGAGGAGGAGGAGGAGGAAAAGGAAGAAGATTGACAAAATAAAGAAGGGAAAAGAAGAAAGCATAAAGAGAGGAGGAGAAGGAGGAGGAGGAGGAGGAGGAGGAGGATGAGGAGGAGGAGAAGGAAGAGGTGGAGGAGGAAGAGAAGCTGAATGAAGAAAAGGAGGAGGATGAAAAGAACATAAAAGAGTAATAGGAGGAACGAAAAGGAGACATCAGAAGAGGACACAAAAAACTTGCAAGCGGGAGAAAAAACGCAGCGAATAAAAAAAAAATATAACACCAAATACTGAGCAAAAGTAACAAGCAGAACATAACAGTAAATGATGAGTCACCGCCACTGGAACAGCTTTCCTTTGGACGACATTACTTCAGCTGTCGATGCTGTCACGGAACTCGCGAAGGAAGACACAGTTTATTTGATTTACGCGGGGACAAATGACGTTCAGTCTACTCAAACTCAGGCCCTACTATCAAAATACCGTCAAGTCATTCGGCGTTACAAGACCAAGTCCCCTCACGTCATTGTCTCTGGAATTCTACCCAGAATCAGCGCTTACGCCGGCTTCAACAGCAAAGCGAGCAACATCAAAACTAGTCTGACGCAAATTTGTGACGACGAAGGCGTGGCGTTTGCAAATGCCTGGCACCACTTCTTTGAGCGCCCATACTTGTTTTGGAGCGATGGACTACCCCTGAATGAGGTTGGTTCGGCGCGTTTCGGGAGGCTTCTGGACGAGGCAGTGAAACGCTTTCCGAAAAGCCTTTAAAAAATCCAGGAGAGTAAATGGGGCCGTAGATCCACCGTGGATGACCAGATAAATAAAAAGGGCAGTAAACCTAAGAAAAGGATTTATAATTTGATGAAAGAGAATGCCACGGCCGAAGCCAGCACACAGTACCACAACAGCCTTAGAGCTTGTCGCAGCCTTATTCAAAGTAGTAAACGCAACTATGAAAAGCAAATAGCGCGCGAAATTAAAACTAACTCCAAGAAATTCTTCACGTACATAAGATCGAAAAAGAAAGTAAAATCCAATATTAGTCCCCTGACAGACGAGACTGGATCTGTAACTCAGGACAGTAAACAGATGGCCAGAATCCTCAACAGTAACTTCGCATCCGTATTCACAGTCGAGGACATCGAAACCATTCCCGAGGGCCCCGACCCGCCGAGTGAGATCACGCCCCTGGAAATGGACTCAATATGCGACCAAGAAGTAAAAAAGTACTTGGACAAACTCGACACGAACAAGTCAACGGGACCCGACAGTTTGTTCCCGCGGTTATTAAAAAAGCTTAAACAACAAATACTTCAACCACTCACTAACATATTCAACCTGTCAGTTCAACTGAACAAGGTCCCGGAAGACTGGAAGATGGCGAACGTAACACCGATTTTCAAAAAAGGAGACAAAAGCGTTGCATTAAACTACAGGCCCATAAGTTTGACATCAGTGACTGGAAAAATACTCGAAAAGATTATTAGAGACAAACTTGTTAAGTTTTTAGAATACAATAATATAATCTCCGACACCCAGCATGGGTCCAAAAACAAGCGCTCCTGTCTAACGAATTTATTAGACTTCTTCCAAGGTATATATAAGAACTGGGATGCCCACATCCCCAGTGATGTTATATACCTGGACTTTCAGAGAGCCTTCGACAAGGTACCGCACGAGCGACTCCTTAAGAAACTGCACTCGGCGGGCATTGGAGCCAATCTGACCGCGTGGATAAGAGATTGGCTCACCGACAGAAAACAACGAGTACTACTCAACGGACAGCCTTCCGATTGGCTTCCAGTCACTAGTGGAGTGCCTCAAGGGTCAGTGCTGGGACCCATCCTCTGTATCATATATATCAATGACCTAGAATCAGGACTGAAATCCACAATATCGAAATTTGCTAATGACACCAAGGTGGGTGGAAAGGCCCTCACAAAGACCGACTGCGAAATCATTCAGAAAGACCTCAATCACATTATCGAATGGTCTGAAAAATGGCAAATGTCTTTTAATGTTGACAAATGCAAAGTCATGCACATTGGGTCCCAAAATAGTAATCACACATACATCATGAATGGGAAACCTCTGCAGGCGATGCAGGAGGAAAAGGATCTTGGAATCACTATCAGCAGTGACCTGAAACACGCGAATCACTGTAAAAAAGCATACAACAAAGCCAACACTATGCTCGGGTTCATAGCGAGGAACTTCGAGTGTAAAACACCAGACGTGATGCTATCCTTGTATAATTCCATGGTAAGACCGCACCTCGAGTATGCAGAACAGTTCTGGTCTCCTAATTACAGAAAGGACATTGCTTTACTGGAAAGGATTCAACGACGCGCCACAAAGATGATTCCTACTTTAAGGGCTCAACCGTACGAGGAACGACTCAAGCGACTCAATCTCTTTACATTGGAGAAAAGACGCCTACGAGGGGATATGATTCAAGTCTTCAAGTATCTAAAAAAGTTCAATAACGTCGATTACTCCAAATTCTTTGAACTGCAAACCAACTCAAGAACTAGAAATAACGGTTAACCCATTCAGTCGAGTCGATGTAACAGACATTGGAAGGAGTTTCTTTTCAAACCGAGTCATCCGCCACTGGAACAATCTTACCTCAGAAGTAGTAAATGCGAATACCATCAACTCCTTCAAATATAGAATCGACTGTCATTTCGCTGCGTCGGGAGTAAACTGAATAACGAGGTGCTTTCATCTGCTCCTCAATATTGAGGTGCTTTCATCTGCTCATCAAGCCCCAAGTGGCGGTCGAGCAGATTAAATCACCCAAGCGGGCGACCTCGTAATGAGCCAATAGGCTTTTTGTTGCCTGCATTCCCATGTTTCCCATGAGAGCCCCAGGAAGCGAGGCAGAGGGGGAAGGTTGTTCAGTAAGTAAAACCGATAAGTCCAGTTTACTCACCCTCGCCGGTGTCGCTACGGGGAACCTCTCCTGGATGAGACCACGTCACCTTCACTTCACCTTCCCGCTGTGCCCACGCCTTCCCTGCAGAGTAAACAAATAAAATTTTATATACCTGGAACACTCAATGATACCTGCGATATAAAAATAAACAAATGCCTTTCACGTATCTGGAACACTTACTGATATCTATAATGATTTCAGAATGTTTTTAATAATTATTGTAAGAATGAAGCATACAAGCACACCTTTCATATACCCCAAACTTTATGATACGACAATACCTTAAGGATATTAATAAACGAATGAATAAATAAACAGAACTTTCTTTTTATAACCCTGACAATACTGATAAACTAATATACAGAAGCTACATTAAGTATGACTTTGTCCACCAGCAGTGTTCACCTATACCTGTCACATAGAGGGCAATGACCAGGTAAATCAAAGCAATATTCAAACAAAGCAATAACTAACAACAGCGGTAAGATAACGAGTAATTTAATACAGCGTTTTCAAATAAATAACGAAACATGGTGGATTTATTACACTGACAGAACTTCATAACATCCGCTATTATTGTTTGCACCTCCACCACTACTACTACCACCACCACTACGACTATCACAACAGTCCATACAAGATCCCACCAGCCCGATCACCACCACCACTACCACCACCACCATTACTATACTACCACCACCATTACTACCACCACCACCACCTTTACTACTACCACCACCACTACTACCACCACCACCACCACTATTACCACCCCCATTACAATTACCACCACCATTACTGCTACCACCACCATCACAGTCTTCGGGCCCATATTCTCAAGACACTAAGGAATCTCACAACCACTATTTTCTAACGCCACAAAAGAGAGGAGTCGGGTTCTCATGAGTGTGTCCCACGTGCATGGTGCATGAGCCTCTGTCAAAATACTACTAGGCTCATGAAACTACCCATGGAAATACCCCCAAAACAACCTCTACCAAAGCCTTGCAAAATATAAGTGTGTGAACCCCCAAATGTTTGAGAATATGCTCCTCACCACGACCATCACCTTTACTACCCTCATTACTGCCCTCAAGCACTGGAAAATAACCACTTCCGGGATCGTGATATATGTGAGTCAGTATCTAACACCCGTAATCATGCACTTGAGAGAATCGGTCGTCCATTTATGAATATTCGCTGCTCCAGCCCCGTGACCGCCTGCTTAAGGGTGCTGCAAAGAAGCCTTGGCGGGGTCGCGGTGGGACATGTGGCCTGCATGTTTCTACTTTAATAAGAAGTTAGTCAGGTTGGGCAGAGCGGTTCCTGCAGACCTACTACTATGTGTTTCTCCATACTGATGAATGTATGAATCAGATTTTCATAAAGTGTTTCCTAAATGTACTCCCCACATGATTAATAAATGTTCCACTCGGTCATACATTTGTGTAACGTGAGACACATGACTTCATGGCGGACCTGTTCAACATTGTAAAGGTTTGTGTGACATGAAAATCTATGCGGTGTCCATATTTAAGGCTTTTCAAAACACATTATTTGCATAAAAACTATGTAGGAAAAGTTAGCATTATGTGGTTATGAGGGGCAGCAACAGTAATAGTAATATAACTAAATATGTTAATAAGATGAAACACACACACACACACACACACACACACACACACACACATGCACTCACACATTCATATAATTTTTCCTTTTTTTACGATCGAGGAAAACGGGAAAAAAAACTCGCTGCTCCTACGCTTAAAGTACAACAAATGACAAAAGTCAGGAATCATGTATATGGCGTCGTCTTGATTCTCTTCCAGCGAGTCATGGGAAGGTTAAAGGCGCAACACTGTACACAATAAGGGTGGAATATCTTTATTACAATCATACCATATACATTACAATCATAACTTGTATCATAGAAATTATCATTCTCACTCTTTAAATGAATACCAGTGATAATTCAATACGTTAGAAGGGAGAGACGCAAGCAAGTATACATATAAACAAATGCTGACCATCACAGCATAGAGATACGGCTAACAATTCCAAGATCTATAAATACAATTGTTGACTAGAATACCCCCGCTTTAACGGATGGAAATAACCGCTGAAAGGTCACGAGAGAGAGAGAGAGAGAGAGAGAGAGAGAGAGAGAGAGAGAGAGAGAGAGAGAGAGAGAGAGAGAGAGAGAGAGAGAGAGAGAGAGAGAGAGAGAGAGAGAGAGAGAGAAGGGGGCCCGCTAAATAGACACCTGTGATCATAAACGTGTTGCATTCCTTAATTTATGAACACACACACACACACACACACACACACACACACACACTCCCTACACACATACGCTTTTTCCCCTACACTCACGGACACAGGACAGAGCCACGGACATTGGAAGAGCGGGTTACTCATTTCTGGGTCATAACTGAGGCGGGGACAATGGCACTCAGCCGGCTACCTACTCAACACACCTGCGCCTGCCCTGCCTACCTGCCCTCCAGCGCACCTGTTCCCCTTACTTTCCGCTTACCTTTTTCCTTGTATTGCCTCCTTATACCTTTCTGCTTTTCTTAATTTGCTCTGCCTACCTGCTTTTATGTTTTCCTTTCTGTGTTCTTATTTTCTCTCATATGTTTACCTGAATTCCTACTTTTCTTATTTTACTTTTACTTCGCCTTCTTTACTGCCCACCTGAATTCCTGTTCCCTTACTTTCCCATGACATTCTCTATCATATTATCTTCCTATTCGTATGCTTTCCTTTGCTCTTATCTTCCTTCCCATACTGCTTACCAGCCTGTTCCTACCATACCATTCTACCATTTCATCATAACTTACTTTCCCCTCACCTTCTACCATGCTGCCTACCTAGATTCCTGTTTTCCTTACCTTGGTTTTAGATTTCCTCTCATACCTCCCCGCTTGCCTACGTTTTCCTTGTCCTTCATCAATCAGTGCCTTCCTCTCACCTTCGCTTTACCTGCTTTGCTGCTTTCCTTACCCACCTCTCAATCATCCTTCCTTTTCTGTTTGTCCACTCGTTCTCTTACCTATCATTCCATTTACCTTCTCGCTCTCCCTTCTATTTTTTTTTCATTTTCTTCCACCTTAACCACAAGTGTTTCTTGCTTTCCTCTTAGCTTTCTACCCATATCTCCCTACCTTACATGATTGCTTACTTGTCTGCCTACCTGTTAGCCTTTCCTTTATATAACTCTTCGTTCCTTACCTATCCTCTCTTAAACATCTATCCACCTATCTGTATGTGTCTGTCTGTGTTTGTTCTTCTATTTGTTGTCTTCGATATCTGTATTTGTCTTTCCGTCTGTTGTTTTGTCAGTCTTTATCTTATTTACAGTTTTCCTTCCATGCAGTCTACCAAACTCTTCATTTACCTCCCTTCATGCCTTACTCTACTCCTACCTTCTTATTAAACTTTTGACCCTCACTTTCATTTCCCTTCAATCCTACCTGCTTACCTATCTCCTCACTTTCTTGCCTGCATACCTCTTTTTCCCCTCTTCTGACGCTTCATTCCTTAACTTACTTGCTCCCCTAGCCCCTTACCTATCTGCCTCACTTACCTTCCTCTCACCTTCCCTCCCTCACTGTATTACTTTCCTCCCGCAAGGCAGCGTTACCAGATTATCGTACTCAGAACATCGTATTTTCCTGTTTCTGACCCATAACAATTGCAGAAAAACATCGATAATTAACCATCTGATCTCTAATTGTAAATGTATATCGTAATCAGTGTAGGCTCGACAGTTTTGCGCCTCAAGCAGACGAAAAAAGTATGCCTAGTACGACAATCTGGTAACACTGCTCCTTGCCCTCACCTTCAACTGACCTTCTCTCCCTTATCTTTTAGACGCTCTCTCCTTTCATGCCTTCCTCTCACTCTTTTGCCCTTGCTTTTCCTCTCACTGCATCTCCTTAGCTTCGTCTCATCCCTCTATTATCGTTACCGGACCAATGAGGAATAAAATGAAAATGGAAATGAGCCTCTCTCTCTCTCTCTCTCTCTCTCTCTCTCTCTCTCTCTCTCTCTCTCTCTCTCTCTCTCTCTCTCTCTCTCTCTCTCTCTCTCTCTCTCTCTCACACACACACACACACACACACACACAAAGGCAAATATAGTATATAGTACTGCAAGATCCACAACGATAATTATGAGAACCAATAATTTTCACCCTCCCTCTCTTCCTCGCTCTCTCCCTCTCTCCCTCTCTCTTTCCCAGGTCATAAGTCTGGCCAAGTGACGTGTGTTGATTGCTCTCCCATCACGTCATAACCTTAATAACACGTACTGACACTCACTTCCCTTCTTCCTCTATCTATTTCTCTGACACACACACACACACACACACACACACACACACACACCTGCTTTACCATCACTGTTCCTCGTCCTCGTACGTCCACACCTCCCATTTCTCATTACTCTTCCTCGTCCTTCATCACCCTTATTACACTGCCTACGTCCCCCCGATGTCTTTCATATATATATATATATATATATATATATATATATATATATATATATATATATATATATATATATATATATATATATATATATATATATATATATTTCGTTGAAGAATATGTGTGTGACACTGAGAGTATATACTGGGAAAGTCTGTCACGCATCCTTTAGTGCATGTAATTAATTATGTTAAGCGATGAATTATGTTACCAAATAAAGAGTAAACCTTATAAAAAGCTACTTTAGGAGTATACACACCACCCTTTCCGTAACCAGAGTGAATCAACGTCCCTTACTTGAAATGTATTTTCCATTTTTATCTTTCGTCACCCCGAGTCATCCCATATGGGACAAAAAATGCAAATTTATTGTCAAAAAGTGTACGATATTCGAACATTTAAGCCATTCCAACACAAAATTCGATTCACTGCATCACAAAATTTCATTTCTAAACATACACAAAACTTATGCGGCGGAGATTCTCTCGTCGATGCACACCTTGTTTCCCATTCGCAGAGTTGGAAAAAAAGAAGTATTTTTCCCAGGTATGTCTCGGGCCGCCAGGTGGTGCCCGCGCCGCCGTGATTGGCTCGGTGCAGCGCAGGTAATGACACACCTGGACCATAATTAAGGCTGAGCGATACGCGGAGCGGCCCGGCGGTCGGTTGGCGATGCACCATTTTGAAATTTTGCAAAGTTTGATGCCTTGTATTTGTGTCAGACTGTTTGCCTGTGTGTGTGCCTGTACGCCTTCTTTGCTTTATTTCCGCCTCTTTGTTAGGATCCTTCTGTATTTGATGTCTGGCTGATATGCGTTAATCTGACAATATCATGTCATTTTTAAGCGTTTTCTGTTTAAGTTATTTTCTGTACGTCTCTCTCTCTCTCTCTCTCTCTCTCTCTCTCTCTCTCTCTCTCTCTCTCTCTCTCTCTCTCTCTCTTCCACATACACACCCTCACGCCCATTCACGTTCTCGCCGCCCCAACCGAAACACACGCCTGTATGCCAAACTCTCCACGCTAACAATTCATTTTTCAGCATTGTTCTATATTTCTCTTTTTCTTTGTCCCGCCATGACACTCGGGAGCACGCTGGACGAGGCTCGTGAACCAATGACGGACTTTATTTTGTCTCGTGTAAATATTAGAGAGAACAAAAGACAGGCGCCTCTACATATACATTTTTTTTTATTCTAAAATTACAAAATAAGTGCGAACAAAAATATGGCTATGAACGTTTGAGAGATGAGAATATGGACGTGAAAATAAATTACTGGATTTTGGTATAATAACGACAGAAATGAAATAAAAATCGTGTGTAAAAAAAAAAAAAAAACTAAAGGAATACAACTAAGGTAAAATGTAAAGACGCAAAACAAATACCACGGCATCCTCTTCTGGGGTAAACAACACTTATGAAAGATCAAGAAGGTGCCATATTAATAAAAAAAAAATGAAATAAGTGAATTCAAACAAGGGGCAAAAGATAACAGGATATTCGAGAGAGCAATCAGTTATACGTGAAATGAATGTTATATTAACGTTGTATTCCCCTGATGTTCCTACACTGGTACGTCCCACTTTCTTCCTTACCAAGAGTGTGACAGAAACACCGATAAGAGATAGATTGACAGGTAAGAGTGGAGTAGGCATCTCATGTGTGTGTGTGTGTGGGGGGGGGGGGGGGTCCACTCACACAGCTCTCCTTGACAGAGTGGAATCAAAGGCTCTTCATCTCATCAGCTCTCCTCCTCATACTTCTCAAATTCCGCCGCCATGTCGCCTCTCTATCTTCTATCGATATTTTCATGCTGACTGCTCTTCTGAACTTGCTAACTGCATGCCTCCCCCTCCCATGGCCCCTGCTGCACACGACATTCTACTCATGCTCATCCATATACTGTCCAAACCCCTTATGCAAGAGTCAACCAGCATCTTCACTCTTTCATCCCACACGCTGGTAAAGTCTGGAACAATTTTCCTTCATCTGTATTTCCTCCTGCCTACGACTTGAACTCTTTCAAGAGGAGGGTATCAGGACACCTCTCCTCCCGAAATTGCCCTCTCTTTTTGGACACTCCTTTGACCTCTATTCAGGAGCAGTAAGTAGCGGGCTTTTTTTAATATTTTTTTTACGCCCTTGAACTGTCTCCTTAGCTGTAAAAAAAAATAATAATAATATGAGAGAGAGAGAGAGAGAGAGAGAGAGAGAGAGAGAGAGAGAGAGAGAGAGAGAGAGAGAGAGAGAGAGAGAGAGAGAGAGAGAGAGAGAGAGAGAGAGAATCAACAAGAAGAAAATTCAACCTTCAATACTTTTCTATCTCATTCTGTGTAATCATGACCTGAAGCGTTGATTACGTCTTAATAGCTGGCAGCACGTCGTGAGGAGGCAAGTGTTCTTCTACTTTTCTCCTTTCAGGAGTGTTCATTCGTCCATACACATTGATAAATAGATAGATAGATATATAGATAGATAGATAGAGAGATAGACTGAAACCAGAGAAAGAAAAGAGTCGGCACGGTATGCACTACCGAATCAGGAGAAACACTTTCCCGATCATTGCTGGGTATTTCCTTTCTTTCCCAGGGAGAAGCGAGGCGCACAGGTTGATCCATGGCCTTGAAACACCTCCCTTGAAACCTTACTGTATTACTATCTGAAAGTATTACTATGCGGTTAGACCTCAGTGCCGACAACCCAAGAAGACCGTCAGACGGCAGTGAAAAGTTTGACGTCACGTAAAAATCCAAACGCATGACAGGGGTGTTTCGTCCCAAACTCACTGGCAAACTCACCACCCCAAGGATGTTAAGCCTGTCGGCGGTGACACCGCAAAGGCTTAGGTCAGAGGATCGTAGCTGGTAGCGGGCTCCCCGCGACGCGCGTTTTAAAGCTATGTACGTCTTTTCTGACAACACATGTAACCGCAGCGCCGGTGTTGACCGCAAATGGCGCTTGTAGCGGACCCAGTTTGACTTTAAGTACCATGGTATCAGGCTGACTGCACGCGGCCACAACATATTCATACAAGCTACTATTGTCAGCCTGCACTGCAGTCTCAATTTCCTCTGGCCCCCGGGTTGCTACCCTGGCTGACGCTCGGCTTCCCCCGACCCCTTCACGAACTTTCCTGCTTGCTCTTTCTTTAACTTTAGAACAGAGAAACACTCCTCTGTGGTATGGCTACAAGTACCGTGGATAAAACAGGACTTGCCAGTGTTGTAGCCCTCGGCACGACATTTTGAAGCGCCGGGGTCTTCTGAAAAGCAGACTTGCCTGACATCTGCGAGCCTCCCCTCTCCCTCTTTGCCCTGCGATCCCGCTGACGTTTTGTACAATAGTCAACCGTATGATCGTCTCGCTGACAATAAGAACAGTGGCGTTTAGGCTTTTCGGTGGCGGATGAGGACGCGCTAATATTAGCGGTGTTCTGTTCTACAGCGGCTACAGCGGGAACTGGTGCTCCGCCTTTCTTCTCAATTTTGGTCTTGAGTTTTAGGACGAAATCGGGCAGCTTGTCAGTTTGGCCGTAGGCTAGGGATAAATAACTTTTTTCGAAACTGGCCCTTGATGACAGCCATGTCCATGAACAATTCCAGGATTTTTTTTACATTAGATAGTGACATATTCTCTCCCATTGTCCAGCCACCAGCTTTCAAATATGAGCCCAAATCAGTAGACAATCAATAAGCGTCCACTTGCCCGTCAAAAAGCCCTTTATTCTCCACAGCTGAAATCAAATTGGTCACAGCTACATCTACGCCCTTGACGAGGCTATGTTTAACATTCTCCCCGAAAGATTCCAGAAAATGTGAACGATACGCGTCATAATCTTTGGTTTGTTGCGGTTCCATGAACGCGCTGGTGTACATATAAGCTGATGCTTCTGTTTCTGGCTTCAATCTGGACCTAATGAAGAAGATTTTATCTCCCGGCTCTGACAGAAATGAGTTATTCATGACATCCTCGCATTGTAGGATGAAGTCTCTCGCAGTGTAATCCGGTTCATTGCCTGCGAAAGCTCTGACTGATGCCGTAGTCGGCAGAAGTTTAATGGTATTAGCAGCCATTGTGGATTGTTGGTTAGTTAAGTTATTACCTTTGTTATCATGCGGGTGGGAATGAGAAGGAGGAGGATGAACTTTCTGATGAGTTATCCCGCTCCTTAGGGTACGGGAACTGTCATCCTCGACGGTCTCTTTCGAATTCTGTACCAACTTCTGATATACCTTGGTCAAAGGTTCTAACTCCGGGTCAGGTTTATCTGCCATTAAAAAAAAAAGCAGTAATAAAATAAGGCTTCATGAGGAGGAATATGGTAAAGGAAAAGTATTACCGCTAAACTGCACTAAAGGTAATGATCATTCACCGCTAAGTGTGTGCTCACTTGCCCCATATTTTACATAGATTTACATAGAAAATCAGACCACACAGACCCCATGGTCCAGACTTGGTGGTCTGTCCTTAAACCTAAGTGATTTTACATTAATCAGAAGACTCCAAAACGTTGCATTTCTACTCTAGTTGATATTACGTTGAAGGAAGTGACGGTCGAGCTTATTTTTGAAGGAGTCAATCGTGTTGCACTGGACCACTGATGGTGGAAGCTTATTCCATTCTCGCACTACAACGTTGGTGAAGAAAAATTTGGTGCAGTCTGAATTTACTTGTCTACATCTGAGTTTTACGCCATTGTTCCTCGTGCGCAAAGTGTCATCGATCAGAAACAATGTTGATCTGTCTACATTCGTGAAACCATTAAGTATTTTAAAACATTCGATCAGTTTTCCTCGGAGGCGACGTTTCTCAAGAGAGAACATGTTAAGGGTAGAAAGCCTTTCTTCGTAGGATTTGTTGCGCAAGGAAGGGATCATTTTCGTTGCCCGACGCTGAACACCTTCTAATTTAGCAATATCCTTTGCATGGTGGGGAGACCAAAACTGTACCGCATATTCCAAGTGGGGTCTGACTAAACTCTTGTAGAGCGGGAGTATTACATCTTTATTCTTGAATAAAAAGTTTCTTTTAATGAAGCCCAACATTCCGTTCGCTTTATTTGCTGCATCGATGCATTGCTGTGAGAATTTGAGGTTTGACGCGATTTTGACCCCCAAGTCCTTGACGCATTGAACGCTTTTGAGTTTAACGCCGCGCATTTCGTAATCGAACTTCTTATTCCTCGTTCCAACTTGAAGGACCTGGCACTTGTCTACGTTAAAGGGCATCTCCCATCTATCAGACCAAGCTGAAATTTTGTGCAAATCCTCTTGGAGGCCTTGCCTATCTTCGTCAGTGAGAACCGAGTTACCAATCTTTGTGTCGTGTGCAAATTTACTAATGCGGTTATTGAGTCCAACATCCACGTCGTTGATGTAAATAATGAAGAGCACTGGGCCAAGAACCGAGCCCTGAGGGACGCCACTAATGACCGGCGCCCACTCTGAGTTAAATCCGTTAATCACTACTCTTTGTTGTCTGTTGCTCAACCAATTCGCGATCCATTGGTTTACTTGACCGTCAATACCTATTTGCTTTAATTTGTAAAGTAATTTATGATGCGGGACTTTATCAAACGCTTTCTGGAAATCAAGATAGACTATGTCCAGTGATTTGGTTACGTCATAAACAGTGAAGAGGTCGTTATAAAAGGTTAATAGGTTTGATAGGCAGGATCTTTTGTTTCGGAAGCCATGTTGTGAGTCCCCAATTAATGAGTGGCTTTCAAGGTAACTCACAATTTTGTCTCTAATTATGCTCTCAAGTAGCTTACCTACAACCGAAGTTAGACTAATGGGCCTGTAATTACCTGGTACTTTTTTGTCTCCTTTCTTAAAAATCGGTGTCACGTTAGCCTTTTTCCAATCTGAAGGGACGATGCCTTGTCGCAAGGACATATTGAATACGGTTGTGAGGGAGGAGAGTATTTCATTCTTTGTTTCTTTCAGCAGAGTTGGATATACTTTGTCAGGTCCAGGACTTTTATTTGTTTTAAGTGATTTGAGGGCTTTGAGGACTTCATCGCGTTTTATTTCAAAGTTAGACAATGCATGCTCGGGATTTACATTAGTACTGGTGTTGTTGGTGGTGGTGGGAGGACTGTTATTATTAAACACCGAGGAAAATTAATTGTTTAATAGGTTTGCAACGTGTTGGCTGTCAGTCACTAGTGCACCGTCGCTGTTTGTTAAAGGTCTAATTCCACTTCTGATCGCCTTTCTGTTGTTTATGTAACTGAAGAAGGATTTCGGATTATTTTTACAGTTGGCTGCAATATTTTCTTCATATCTACGCTTTGCCTGACGCACTAATCTGTTTACTCGTCGCCTGGCATCATTGTAAAGTCTAATGTTTTCGGGCGTGCTTTGCTCTTTCTTTAACCTGTAAGACAATTTTCTTTCCTTGACTGAGTGTTTAATTTCGCTATTAACCCTTTAGCAGCGAGGGCCTTGATTCTGAATGCTCCCTCTAAGCGAGTTAATTTTGAAAAATATCACTAACGCAAATCATTATATAACACATATCAACGCACTCGTCATCAGTTTCTGCAGCCTCCAAAAATATTTACCTCTACTAAAGTACTTTATTAATCACTTAATAATACGTATAAATTACAGCGCGCCAGTAACTCTCCGTAGGCGTTCGACAGGTGGTCTAAAGAAAACGAGCCCGTTTTGAGGGAGACGTAAATAAGGATAAATAAATATATTCCTCATGAGAGGTCCTGACATCTGGTGACAGTCCTCGGAACCTCAACCTTCTCGCCTTGCTCCCAAGGGTTTAGCTGAACCCCTCTCTCTCTCTCTCTCTCTCTCTCTCTCTCTCTCTCTCTCTCTCTCTCTCTCTCTCTCTCTCTCTCTCTCTCTCTCTCTCTCTCATTATTCATACAATTCTAACGACTAATAAGCCATGGCAAGATTCAAAAGATATTTGTGTGTGTGGGGGGGGGGGGGACCCATTCATTATTATTTTTTTTTTTTTACTGTCCGAAAAAATTCCTGCATTTGTATCCTTGCATTTCTTTTTGGAGACGGCGTTGAAAGGCCCTCGCCCGTCTGATTGCCCTGTGGGACGAGGGGAAGGTAAGTAGGTCTGAGTTTGACCACGAAGGGCACCCTTGGGAGTACTTTGTTTATTCCTTTTCTCGTTTTTATGAGTAGCTTGTGTTCTTTATTTTAGAGGAACGATGTGTGTGTGTGTGTGTGTGTGTGTGTGTGTGTGTGTGTGTGTGTGTGTGTGTGTGTGTGTGTGTGTGTGTGTGTTCTTTGTCCATGGTGTAAATCAGAATGTAAAAAATAAAGAAAGAAAAAAGAGAGAGCAAAAAATAGTTTACCACCAAATGAACAGGCTTGAGTCGTTTTTTGTGGTATGTCATCCACAACGAAAGAATATAAAGGAAAAAATTACTAATGTAGCTTCATATCTTGTGTGATATTATGAAAATTAGCCGCTGTACATAGCTCAGTGATGTATTGTGCTCTGAAATGACTACCAGATATCCGCCTACACTGACCAGGAAGGAATCGAACTACGAGCTTCCCAGGCGAAAGTGAGCATTATACCGACTGAGCTACCGCGGCTATGTTGCAATTTCATCAAATCTTACTTTCGTTTCAACACTCTCTCTCTCTCTCTCTCTCTCTCTCTCTCTCTCTCTCTCTCTCTCTCTCTCTCTCTCTCTCTCTCTCTCTCTCTCTCTCCAGGAGCAGGCACCAAAAGAAGTCGCTCTAAGTAGTCATGCTGGTTTACGTACGCTAGTTCGTGTCAAGAGCCTTGCATGATGAAGGCACGAGTCGACGATTTTTTTAGAAATACAATAAATCAAGAATGTATATATAGAATGAAAACCTCGCACCCTCCATCACAACAGAAGATTCATCAACGCTTTCTACTTTTGCAAGGTAACTAACTACAGTGATGTTTTGTATTCTAATCCTTATATATATATATATATATATATATATATATATATATATATATATATATATATATATATATATATATATATATATATATATATATATATATATAATTATAAATTATATTTTCATATGGCTACTGATTGAGAATGTGCAAGCATTTCCTCATGTAACACTGAATTATAAAGTTTACAGGTGACTATATATTGATGATATACTATGATTTATTATTGTAAACCTCGTTCCATGCAAAGTGTGTGTGTGTGTGTGTGTGTGTGTGTGTGTGTGTATAGGCCTATGCTCCCTCGCGTTATCTACATGGGAGGGGAGGGTGGAAGCGAGGTACCCTCGTATGGCAGAGAGAGAGAGAAGGCAGTACTGGCAACATTAGAACACTGCGCCAGCACAGATAACAATCCTGCTCATCACATGTGCCCTGAAGGCGAGGATACTTGGTGCTTTTATAACAGACTTATTCATGAGAATAAAGATATACCTGCTGGTATTCATCAGCAGAAAGTTGGC
Organism: Eriocheir sinensis; assembly: GCF_024679095.1. NCBI lineage: Eukaryota > Metazoa > Arthropoda > Malacostraca > Decapoda > Varunidae > Eriocheir > Eriocheir sinensis. The sequence continues at coordinate 92,998 of NW_026111533.1, read as the reverse complement.
CACCCATAAGAGAAGACATACAGGAGGAGCTGTTGCAGGTGTACAAAAGATTTATCACAGACGAACTCCTGTCAAGGTGCAGTGGCTTCACGCAAAATGCTAATGAAAGCCTAAATGCACTCATATGGACAATGGCACCGAAGACCAGATTCTTCCACAGTGTAAGAATGAACTATCTTGTTGGAAAGGCAATTACAAAATTCAACTTTGGATATACAAGGACCTCCATGAACACCTTGGAGCAGTCGGCATGGAAATGGCAGAAAAACATGATAGAAGAAGTACTTCTCAGTACCTAAAAAGACAAAAACAAAAGAAGAAGAAGAGGAAAGAAATCAAAAGACGCAAGGAAAGAAGAAAAATTGAGGGCAAAGGAAGGTACAAGTTATGAAGCTGGAGGATTCTAACTTGTATTTCTGGTAGAAGTATAGCTGAGGAGGAGAGGAAGCGGCCCACCTGGTAAAACTAAACCCCTCTCCATTGAAACAGCTACTTCGA